>NC_081249.1:138633319-138936349 GCF_030490865.1 Poecile atricapillus | reverse complement strand
AGTAAGAGTATATAGAGGCCCAAAACATATTCAATTCCAAGGAGAGTTCACAGCTACAGTAGTGTAAGAATTTATTCCCTATTTTCTAAATTATTATTGTTTTATTTCTGTGGTAAATTCTACCTTTAAAATACATGTATTTGCTCTGGAGACATTATTCTAACCTTGCTTGTGTAGTTTAAAAACATCATTTACTCCAGAAAAGCTTTTTATTTTCCAAATACAAGCTGAAACCATTTAATGTGATTGCTGTCTAAGGAAGATAGTCCTTCTAAAAAAATTAATATAGGCTGAAAAATAGTTCTCCAGCCACTCTTGGGTTTTTTTTTTCTCAATTTCAACACAAGCTTTCCCTGAGTCAGAAAAAAAATGCAGTCACTATAATCTCCAGTAAACACAAAGACATGCACACTCACATTAAAAAAAAAAAATAATTTCAGCCTTCACTTTCTAATACTTTCTGAAATTCAATTGCTGTTTGTTCAGTTCAGGTACTTCAACCTCAAATCCTCAGGTACTCATTGAAAAGGTGCCCTTAGGGGTCATTTGCAAATTGCAAGAAAACACAAATTGTGCTGTCTGAAAATCTGAGAATCCTGTTCATACCTTTTCAGTGAGTCTGTTTAAAATTATTTTGTCTTTCAAAAGCTAAATATATTTTTCCCCTGATTTCTAGGCTTTTATGGATTGTAGACTTCACAGAGAAGAGAAGAACTTTGGTTAATTGCAATGGAATTACTTTTGAAGTACTTCTGAATGGGAAATGGTTTCCATTCAAAAATCAACTTTTGATGTGTTATTTAGATATATATTATTAGGAATAAGAGAACTAAAATTTCTACATACAGAGGAGTAGCACTTCTGCAGCAGTTATAGAGTGGATGATATTATCATTAATATTATTGTGCTTCCCTACAACACTCCTGTTTTGGTTTCTAGAACATATATTGTCTCTCCCCTGTGCAGATAAAGAAGGGAGGGATGGAGTGGTTTAGTGGGCACCTGACATCCAGCCAACATCAAACCACCAGAAGATCACACTCTAAATATCTAAAATTCCTATTCCAATACTGCACAGGAAACATAGGGGTGTTTTGACTACAACCTTGAACTGTGCTGGTCACAGTCAGAAATGCTGCTGCATGGGGATCTTTAAGCCTTTCAGGCTTTTATATCTGACTAAAGACAGATCTTTTTTCTAAAGATTGCATAACTCTTAATTTAATGTACTCTTTGTCCGAAATACCCAACACATCTAATTTTTTGTTTAAAGCAAGATCCTGTATTATAACTAAGAACTTACTTAACAGTCATGACTTACCCGTGATTACTTAGCAGAGAAGACAGTAAAATCCAGCAGATTAATGCAAAATAATGTCCATTATGTTTTGCTTGCAACAAAGTCACCAT
Organism: Poecile atricapillus; assembly: GCF_030490865.1. Taxonomy (NCBI): domain Eukaryota; kingdom Metazoa; phylum Chordata; class Aves; order Passeriformes; family Paridae; genus Poecile; species Poecile atricapillus. The sequence goes on along the minus strand of NC_081249.1, from coordinate 138,934,939 downwards.
GCTATTTTGGACCTAAAGAACCAACTATGAAGAAACACAATGACAAGAATTTGTTCTCATTCAGGTCTCAAATTATTTTGATTTTCTTCATTTGAATGTCAGACCTTATTCTAAGCCATATTGCACTTTGTCTATCAACAAAGGCCTACTGAAATGGGTAAAGACTGAATGTCTAAATCCAAATGCCTAAGAAAGATGAAGGGAAAGAGTTGAAAGATAAAAGGAAAAATTCAAAAGATCTTTGTCTATTCAAACAAAGCATTATGCTACATAAAATACAATTATGCATATGTTACTAACATTATGCTACATAAAATATAATTAAAACACACCAAAATGAAATGGGTAATCAATGAACTTTGAACTGATAGTTAAATCAAGTAAGAAATTACTTATTCCATGTTCTGAAACATCTGACTCATAAAAAGACCCTTTTCTTAAAGGTCCTACTCCTAAGTCATATATGTCTTTCTTTTCAGGATAACATCATCTTTCTGTATAGTAAATTTTAGAATTTTTTTCTGTCTAGTAATTTAGAGGTTAATTCTGAGAAAGGTATTTGTGTTCTCAGACTTTATATACTGCAACCAAAATTGCAAATAGCACACATTTTAGAATAAGCAAGAGACAGAGTTGAAGTTTGTGTGGGGGAAAATCCATACTGAGATAAACAAGAGCCATGAGATAATTGGAGTTCTGTGACCCAATTGTCCCAGTTTAAAGTCCTTGCTGAAGCCATCATGGGGCTGAGAAGGAGGCTTGCATTCTGAGGTATTCATCACCAATAACCTTATCCAGTATTGCTAAATTACCCTGTGTAGCCAGTGCATTTCTCCTTTGTCTCACATCAGTACCAGCACAGAGATGAATCTAATGCTCAAATTCACCCCCTTCATTGGACTGACCTTGATTTCATTGCACCCTGAACCCTCCCATTTTAGGTGACATTCCTTTTCCATGAAGTAAAATTACTTATCCATAACTACGGAACAGGCATTAACCTTTTCGGCAGGTTAAGGCCCACAAAGAGCAAGATATATTGATAACATTTTGAGCTGAATTATGTGTATGTAGCATACTGCAATCACTAACTGTGATTTGCCAGATGTTTGAAAATGTTATGGCCCACACAAAAAATATTGCAGTTAGAAAAAGAAAGTGAAGCAGTGAAGAGAATTGCATTTTTGTCTACCCAAGCTAACAGAATTATCTCTCATTTGAGATTTTCAAAATGTTTTACATGTATTTATTAGATAACTAATTGCACACTTTCCCTCTGTGCAAGTATCTGAGATTCAGCAGCCTGGGGCATGATCCCCAAATCCTAAGCTAGGAACTTACTTCCTCTGGAACCCTCTGCCACACACAAAAATTAACAATAATTTTCAAACCACAACTAATTTCAGTGATTTGGCTGTTAGAAGTAATAGATCTATCTCTTCTCATTCTTCTTACATCTTTAACCCTTAGGGGCAAATAAGATACAGAAGCCATACAGTCTTATCTATGACACAAAGATCTAATTAGTTTAACTAATGCAATGGATCCTTTTTTTTTTCCCAAATGCACTTGGGCATTTGCACATTGCAATTGATTGCAATCCAGTTCATAAAACAGATAATCAGCAAATTTTGAGTAAAAAATACTCAGGTGATGAAAGGTTTCCTGGAACACACTGTAAATGCCACTCAAGATCACTCAGGAAGTTGATGATGTCAAATCTAAGAGACCTGCACACCGTTTCGTCTTTATCAGTTATAAATGAAATAATATAAAACTTTCATGCTGCTCAAAATGTTATGACCTGAAAAAATTTAGTCACATCCTTATTCAAAGAAATTAATAGTCATGTGCCAATCTATGTTAATCAACAAGAAAAGCTCCTTGAATATTACTGGTTGATAATTCACTATATAAGCAAGCAGAAAAGAAACGCGTACTGACACTAAGGAAAAATTCCAGTCTTGTAAAGAGGTTAGTGCTGTAAGAATTCATTAATTTAAAAAAATTACTGAGATTCAAGAATGAAAACTGTGCTTTTTATAGTTTTAAGGCTTCATAAAATACAAATTATATTAAACAAAATGAAAAGGTGCTTTAAAAATTTTGTCAGGATGATTGACTTTTATGAGAGTGTAGTTTGGCTAGTGAAATCATTTGAGTGACATGAAGATTTTACTTCTCTTTTCCTACAAATTGAATAAAAATTGATTGCTCCTAATAAAAAGACATAGCTATGGTTTCTCTCAAAACCTCTTTTTCAGGTATACAAAGAGTCAAAAATTCAAGTTAATATTTACTATTCTGTTAAGTCTACATGTACTATACTGTTCAGTCTGGAACACTTACACTGACTTTGAAATCTCTGAGAAGCAATAGATGTAGCTTTTATTTGGTTTATTTTTATTCTTATTGGTTCTTTTTTCAATTCCATGATAGTAGAGATGTATAGAGAGGTAAAGAAAAAGGGTGTCTTTGTTTCTCCCTGAAAATGAGAAAGCAGAATGAAAAAATATATGCTTTTTGTTTGTTTTTGTTTTGGGGGTTTTGGGGTTCCGGATTTTTTTAATAAAATAGAAAATTAGAGCCGGACTTGCCATTTGTATGTTTAAATAATCTAATGTATAATTTGAGTCTTTAGTGATGGTGTACTACTGACTTGCTTTAACCTCATTGGAATTAAGGCCATACCAATTTATTTTCTTTATTGACATCTGACATGCTAAAAGGATAATTCAGAAAAGTTTTCCATAGTTTAAATTTATTATTTCTTGTGAGAAAATCTAAATTTGAATTAATGAAACTAGTGAAAAAAACACAGATAGGCTTCTAATTTACAAAACAGCATCAAAAATATTGCTACCTGAATGAATTTTTTTGCACAGCTCCCCAGGGGGTGTCAACATGAACTATAGTATTCTACAGCACCCAAAGCTTGTATATGGGCCTTGAAATCTTATATTTCAGTGTAACTGGAGAAAATCTTTACACAACATACTTAAGTGGGAACATCAAAACAGCACATATCTATTTCTACAATATGTGAACAGCTAAGTTTTATATATTGTTTGGACAATGCAATAAGAAACATGCCTATACTCAGTCTTTGGTCAGTGTCCCAGCTACTTGGCACTGTTTAAAGATAAAAGAAACATATCTGCCCTGAGAGGATATCTGAACGATTTCATTTCAGTAGACTCTAGGGGTGAGAACGAGCTTATATAATTACTTCCAACATATGTTATTTGGTATTTATCAATGGAAAACCTGAGTTAGAACAGTAAGGAGACTTAAACAGCAAAACTACAGGATAACATATACTAGAGGAAATAGATTTTAACAGAGGAACTTTTTCTCTCTGTATCAAAATGTTCCAGGAAGTGAAACATTACTTTTTAATACACAAACACTTGAATTCCAACATTTTCTTATACAAAGCATGTCAAGTATGCGAAGAGAATAAGGAGTCACAAAAGGTTACAGTCTCTGTCCCCCTCCAGACCCCCAGTACCACAGAAAATACTCTCAATTACAGTATTGACCCAAACCAAGAGGCATCTCCTTAGTGTACAGCACAGCAGCACAGAAGGACTCCTTTGTGCTCTTCTTACCTTGAAATAAGCTACTTACCAGGATTTTATTTTTTCTGTGCCAATAGCTGTGCTGCTATGACTACGGTGCTTTTGATGTGATACCTGGTTTCTTTGAAGCTAAATTGGCACTCCATGCACAGTGCTGCAATTTGCAGTATTGGGGGACCAATAAAGTGGCTTAAAAGTAAGCCACTTTTCCTCTTCAGGTCTTCCAAGTGTAAACTTGTCTCAGCTAATAACTGAGTCTGCTGTTGGTTAAAGTAAGTTCTGAGTAGATGTAGTATTTATTTTCTTCCTTTCTTTTTTTTTTTTTTTCTTCCAAGGCTTTATCTTCTGAAATGTGCCTTGTGCTTCCTTCAGACAGAGAAAAGTGCCATATTGCTACCTACCTTCATTTGTGTCTGTTGTTTTGGTGATTGTGATACAGGCATAATGCACTCAAGGCTGCTAGAAGTTCTGCAAAAGATAACTAGGGCTCTTCTCCCTGTGTCTGTAAGATGGCCAGTATTATCGTTCTTCTAGTTTGGTAAATTGTGACACAAACAGAAGGATTGCTAGTTGGTGGTGAAGATGAGAGACCTTTCTCATTTCTGTTGAAATCATTGGGATAAGACTTCCAGCTAGTGTAAGTTACAGTAGTTCCTTTGCAATCAATGCAACTGATAGATAATTTCCAAGGATTTGGTTCCCACCTGAAAATTTTTACTTTAACAAGGGCAAATACCACAAGAATATTTTTTCTCTTATATCAATGTTCAAATCTTGTAAAGGCATCAAACTAATATGTAATTTTCTTCATTTTTCCCTAAATCTGGGTTTTTTTCTTTGTTTGCATAGGATTTCTTCCATCACTGCTGCATTTTCCAGCAAAGGCATGCAGTTTTGTGGTACAGAAGACACGTTCAGTAAAACAGACAAGATGCTTAAAAGTAAACAGAGATCTTATAAAAACTGAAATGTATTTTTGAAGAAGGTAGTTAGGTTAAAGTCCAATTCTTGCAAACAGCAACCTGATAAATTGGCTGCAATTCCCTTTGAGGCACTGCTGAGGAAATAAAGATTCATCTCATAATAATAAGATCCATCTCATCTCCTGTGCACCAATATCTTAGGGGTGTCCTCTGTTAAGGAAGAGTATGATAAACTCTCTCTTAGGAAAAAATAAAAAGGAATCAAACAGCCTAAAAAGATCAGAAGAGATGGGAAGTATGGGAATAACTTTTGTGGATTTTTGTTGGTTTTCTTAATACTTTGTCCTACATTATTGTGTTTGCAGGTCTAGTGAATGATAATGAGGTAACTCAAGGGAAGAAAAAAGATGTAATACTTCTATTTTGCAGTATAGAAAAAAATCTGGTTTGGAATTGCAATATAATACCTACTGTGATAGGACATAATCACCATGTTCTGGAAGATTCAATCCAGGCTAAAGGATGGTACAAATACCACATCTTAACTGAAAAATTAATTATTTTCTGAAAAATGCCAGGTTTCCTGAAGAAATATATTGATTTACTATGCAGTGTTTCCAGCAGGGAGAAGGAGAAAACATAATTTGCTTCTAGTATTTGAAATAATGAATCAATTACATATCATGAATTCTATAAAAATGGAGGAAAATGCATCAAATATTTCCAATTCCTTTTCCTTTGGCATGCTCAGAGAATCAATAAATAGGATACAGAGATGATAAATTATTTAAACTAGAGTAAAGGAAGCAATAAGCACTGCTTTTATCCGCCTGTGATTTTGAGATGATGATTTTAATTTCTGACTAAGCTGCACTTTTACTCAAATTATTCTTCTTCCTCTTTTACTGCTGTCATTTTTTAATATAGTTATGTGTTTTAAAAATGAAAACAAATTAATAGAAAATAAGTTCTATTAACAGAATTATTGCTATATAGTATTGCTCCCAGATGCGCAAAGGGCATCTAGTCATGTCTTTTGTAGCCTTCTTCAGGCTGAAATGGTAACAAACTGACAGCACACAGACAGGGGAGATGAGCTTCCACATTGGGGAACATGCGCTGCTAGAATAGATGCCAAGTCATGGACAGCAGTGAGTCACAATTTCCCTGTGTAATGACAGCAGTGTCACCACTAAACAGAATTCAGTTATTAATGCACTACAACTTTCTAATTGCAAAGCTGTGGGTTGAGGACCTTCTAATATTTGTCATACTTCAGAAGGAAAATTCTGCAGAAGTAGTGATATAAATGGACAGATTTACAATGGTGTGATTAGGATCACGGTGTGGGTTGGAAGTGGCCTGTAAGACCTAGTTCCAACCCGCCTGAGCCCCCCAGGAAAGGGACTCCACCCTCCGTGTGCACTGGTGTAGAGGCACTTCAGCTGGATACCGACCTCTTCACCCCATGGGAGGAGCCCTCCCTTAACGCCTTTGGGACAATTTACAGGTTGATTCCCTGTTGATTCCTGGCTCCTCTCTGACACTCAGAAAAACATCCTCCTCCCTCACCAAATCTAGTTTAAAGTCCTGTTAATAAACCCAGCCAGGCTGCTACCTAGAACCACCTTATCCTGCTTGTCAGGTGTGGCCCATCCAATGTCAACATGTGTGGTAAATCTCAGGTGTGTCCCAGGTGACAGAACCCAAAGCCCTGAGTGTGGCACCATGCACATAGCCAGCATGTGGTTTACTTTCATTTTTTTCACTTTTACTTACTCCTTCCGTTCATCTCCTTCTTCCTGGCTCCCAGGTTCCAGCTGGGAGGATGTAAGAGAACACTGCCCGTGCCCCTGACAGAAGAGAACTCTAGCTGTGACTACATAGATTTCTGTGTAGCAAAACTCCAGAGCTAATCATAAATGCCACCTTTAATCTCACTGAAGGTGTATTTGCCCTAGATTTTATGCTGCTACAAGTTACACTATTCCTCTGCTGTTATCTGAGTATTTTCTGAAATTTTGCAAAATTGGACTGTCTGAAGCAGAAGTGGTTCTGTGTAAGTCTTGTTCTCATAATGGCAGGGGATTTCAGCTCATTCTTGTAAAAATGCCATGTACTACATAGATTTATTTCCCTTTGAGAAATCCTATTTTCACATGAGACAAGAACTCAATTTAGCACACCTTTTTCTAGGTGTACTCTATAAAAAACTGTCTTAAAGGTCCAGAAGGGGTTTCTTTAACAATGCTATCATGACAGGGAAGAAATATTTTTTTCCATAAAATGTTTAATAAAACCTAATTTTGCTCTATCAAGCTTTCATTTTAAGAATTTTAAAATTCTAATAAGAATAACATTAAACTCTTACTGAGAAAAATCTCCTTGAGTATAGTATGTTTTCCTCTCAGAATCAATTCTTTCAAGTTTTCACTTAAAAACAACTTTTGTTTCTAAATTAAATCTTACCATAATATAACTCTAAAGTTATATATATGAACTCTCTCCTATAAAGTTATATATATAAACTCTAGACACATCAAATCAGTGCATAAAAGAAATAATGAAAGAAATTTTTAAAATTACTTTACCAGGAAATATTGATCCTATGAATTTGCGGTTTTCCCATTCAAGTCTATAGAAATTTTGAATTACAGTTCTGTATCCTTCAGTTTTGACTTTAATAATGTCTTACATATGCAAATATTCATACAGGGAATATTTTATTCTTTTGTTCATATGTTTGCTCTTATGTAAGCTATTCTGATTTCTTCTTCCTTCTGCAAGGCTACTGGCAAAATGTGTATGAAAACATAAGAAAAGGAATTTCTAAAATTGCCTCTTATTAAATATTTGCAGCATAACACTGATTCTGGGATATCAGAGAACAAGTGGTTGTTTATGACTATGACAAGGTGTCTAAGGTAACTATAATCCATAACTTACTTTTCTTCTAAATTGTATAGATACAAATATTCAAAGAATAATACAGGTAATAACCATGCCAATTGAAGTTTAGGCTTTTAAATGTTTCAGAGGCTTTTTAATACTTTGTAACAGAATTAAAAATATGAATTGGTTTTGTTCACTTCCAGTCAGAAACACATAATTGGACTCAGGGCATTTAAGATAGTTGTTCACTAATTACCGAGGTATCACCAGCATGACAGTCCCTCTGCACAGCCTGCAATTTGCATTAATTTCAAAAGCACTCAGGATGTTTTCCTACTGTTGCAACACAAGGAACAGTAAAGAGGGATGCCATTTGAAAAAATGGAATTCAGTAAAGTTGAAGAAATTTTTTTCAGCTGCTACTGTACCATTTTAAAGACTGATAATTCCTTGGTCTGGAAAGAATCCCACCACCTGTAGCTGTAAGTGAAAAGAATCTGAAAATGTCTGTTGAATTCTCTTGCAGCTTTGCACAGAATCTTCTGCATAATTTTGCAAGGCAAACCTACTTGACAATATTTACATCATTAAACAAGGACCAGCAGAGTAGATTCAGAATGAAAGACAGAATCTAAGTTTTTCTTGCTTCCGGTGGAATTTTCTGTACAAAATCTCTGTTTATATTTTCCCATATTTTCTTTATATTCACTCTCTCTCTGACCTGAATTGCTTTCATTCTGCTGTTTTTCCTCTACAGTGTGCTTCTGATTGTGTAGGAGAAAGAAACACTGGTTTTTTTTCATCTCAAGTTCTCTAGCTAATATAATGCACTGTGGGTGGCAGTGTTCCTTTTCAAACAGCAGAATTATTATTTAGATTTTAAAGACAAATTACATAATTGTTGCTTTATTGTAGTGGAGTCCTATTGTACTGGCTGCTCTTATTGATAGAAGTTATTGTTTGCAATACTACTATAATGAATTTAAGAAAAGGGTCTATTTCAGGGCATAAAAGCATTCTGTTTTAAAATTATTTTAAGTTGGAAAAAACACATCTGCTTCAGGTATACTCATAATCAGAAAAAAGGGACTGGACAATGAGTTGTTTATCAGAAAAGATAGAAGATATTTTTACCATCCTTAGTAAAGTGGAGTACCCTGTGGTATCCTGGAAAAATGTAGAAAAGAAAATGTGCTCTTCTCCCCTTAAAAGTGTTGACACTTGAAGACATTGTAGGATATTTTTCAGGTTCATTAGGGAAGATTCAGGTCTGTAATTTTCTTTCAAAATTCTACAGCGAGTTTCTTACCCTTGAATTTCGGAATATAGATGAAATTTCTAAATATTTTATTCAAAAAAAGTGAGTGCAAACCAGGAAGCAAGTCTGAGGAAAAACAAAAATAGACACAAGACACCAAACTCCCCGGCTTAAGACTTAAAAATCAAAATAATGTTTCACTGAAATTGATGTTGACATTTAGATAAAGACATTTATAGATATGCTGTTAGAAGTGTGTTAAGCCTGCACAGATCAGAATACTCTAATGTTCAGATGATATGAAAACAATGGGCAGAGCTGAGCAGGTTTGAATATTGCCCATTTATTTTTTTGGAATATATTCATGTCCAACTACTTTTGGACAAGCAGAGAGAAACCCACCCACCCCCAATATTACAGCTGTTTTATTCATTATTACTTGATTTAATATATGTGCAGTGAGTTGAAATGTAACCCTGCACAGATGGTGGCCGAGCCCACAGTACACAAATGCTGAAGGGCAAGCTCTGTCTTTAATTAAATTTGCCTAACATTAGCTGTATAGTTTTCAGTTCCCAAACAATAATTGTTCAGTCTGAAATTTTCTCCTGACACTTTCCATTTCAGAAATTCTCCTTCAGGCTATTGGGATTTTGTTTTCGTAGAAAGAGAAGGCGGAGAAAGAAAATGAGGGATATCCACATTATGACACACTTCTGTACATCAAATAAAGGAGACACGTCATGAACCATTAGGTAGATACAGACACAGAGCAGGTTATGGGTATGGGTATGACAGAAGAATGTTATTAATACAGTTATTAATACAAACACCTGCTAATAAAATTACACGGAGAACTAGAAACCTCTTTAATCAGCATTTAGTTCTTGGTCTTTTATTATTGATAGGTCTCCATCTTGGGAAGGGCATTAGTTCAAGGGTTTACATGTAAGTAATACAGATCAATGGATTATGCCTTCAGGAGAGGGACTAATTATTTTAAGTAGAATATTCTAATTAAGAAGGTTTGGGCTTGTGATTAAAGCATCTTGCACGCCTGGAATTTTAACACAGTTATTGTTGAAGAAACATGATAATATACGTAGAATGTATGATATCTTGGTTAAAGAGCTAAGATTTTATTTTTTGCAATGCCTGAAAAATTCACAGGAAAGACTTTGGAAAAGATGGTCTGAATTCTGCATGTCAGGTGTTGAAATTATCCACTTTCACACAGAATATCCAGGAATTGTTTCCACTATTCTGTTTGTGTGCTACAATTTATTAATAATACAATTTTAATAGAAAACAAGTTATTCTATATTAAAAGTAACAATCTAAAATCAAATTATCTCAATCAAATACTCAGTGAAGTATGTGGGTGATCTAATTTCACTCTGTATTGAGAGAAATTATATTTGCAGAGTACTCTCAGAAGTGAGATGCCAATAAACTTTACTTTATCTACTCTTAGAGACAAGATTAAATTGGAAGAGGCAGAAGTGAAGATGTAATATAATTGAAAATTTATCATTAAACATCTAAATTAATCTGATAATGACATAATAGTGCTCTGGTTTCTCATTTTACTCATTGACACCAGCAATCTAAACTAAATAATTGGAAAAGAGATTGTGTGAAAATTTAAGTAAATAAAGCACCACTTCTTGACACCAAGGTAAACATTGATAAATTCACTTATGTTCTTTTCCCCTCCAAGTGCTATGCATTTTTTGGTTAGAGACACTAAAAAGAGGCTGTCAATTCAGTAAATATCCTGAACTTTATATGTCTGAATATTTGGCCTCTCATTGCTTCCTTTGCTCCCCACACTGCAGTCTGGCATTTTTCCCATCTGTGCCAGTATCTCGGCAATCACAAAGCCATGCTAAGTGTGCACAGAGAATTTGAATTGCATGTTCTAAAGAAACATCCTTTTAAGGCATCTCTTAGGGCAATAAAGAGAAGAATGATAAGAAAACATGTATAAAATAGTTTTCTGAATGCTAAGTATTTTTAGGATTTTAAGGATTGCTTTATTTTCCTTCCATCACTGCATCACTGTATTTTATATACTGAATAGAATTTTTCCCGAAAAATGTTTGATAGGATATACTTAAATATCTGATAGTGGTGAGGCTACTTGCCTAAAATATAAGAAACCATGGTTCAAATATATGGGATTTGCAGATCTCTTTATTCCTGTAGTGGTTATTTTAAGCCCTGAGCACCTCTCTTCACATACAGCCATGTTTTGAAATAAAGCATGCAAATTTCTTATTGTATAACATCTATTGATATATATGGCATATTTTCTTTGTCAGTATTTGCAAGACTGAGATTTTCAAAATTGAATGCACCATCTCCTTGGCACCTGACTTTGAGATATTTATATGCATCAATTAGACCCCCCCTCAGTCTTCTCTGGACTAAACAGGCACAGCTCCTGCAGCCTCTCCTCATAAGAGAGATACTTTAGTCTCTTACCTCTGAGGCCCTCCACTGGATTTTGATTTTATTTAGATAAAGCAAGGTAGAAAACTGCTGGCAGAATCAGGGCCTTCACTCTGTAAATCTGCCAAAATGGCTGTGCATCCCTGAGGGTATTTTTAGATATATAGACTTGTGTCAATACAGACCAGAAGATTTCAGTCAGCAGAAGAAATAGGTTTGATTTCTACAATATAATTTAGGGTGAGATCAAGGGCATTCTATTAGAAACAAAAAGAAAATAGTATATTATTTTACACAACAGCAATCAAAAAACCCACCAATGAGCAGGGGGAAAAACATCCATAGAAGGTCCCTAAACAAAACCAGAATTATCATCACAGGCATCCAGTCATTCCTAAATTGGCATTTGGTGTCACAATGAGAATTTATCTAGAGACAGAAGAATTCCATAGGCATAAAAATACTGGAAAATGAAGTCCCATAGGAGACACAGTATCTCATCAGAAAACAAGAAGAACACACATAAAATTTTGCATGTCATTATCCTGTACCACTGAGGACAGCTACCAATTTAACAAGACAATATTAATATAACTACAGCACAAATGTGAATCTTATATGATGTTTTCAGAGCTTAAAACTGAAGAGAATTCTATACCTACATCTTAAGTGTACCTTAAAATATATTCCCATAACAAAGAGTCTTATCTCTGCAAACAGCTTATTCAAAAAATGTGCACCAGTTAAGACCACTGAAACTTCAAGTTTAATCACACATAAAGTATGCATCCAGATTTTTCTCTACTTTAGGGAGAAAACCCTATTCATGAACTGGAATCCTAAGTATTTATTTCATTTATTCTCACCTTTCACCCAGCCAGTATATTAACTGCAGCTAAAGGATATGAAATCTTCCTAAATGTGTTCATGTATTAGAGGAAGAATTAGTGCACAGAATTGCACAAAAAATTCAAAGTGATTGGGCCCTGTTTCAGAGGGAGGACTGATTGAAAATGGAGAGAGACACAATGCTGAGAGGAAAAAAAGAACAAACTCAAAATGAAAACATATTTTGTGTGGTTTTCATTGTGATAACAGTGATGTTATCTTGAATTTCTTTTTCCAGATATTTTAACTACAAGGTAATTACCTCAGAATTTCATGGGTTTTGATCTGTGATTTCTCGCCATGCACTTAATAATTTTCATGGAATGGTAGGTTTTTATGCAAACGAGGGATCCATTGAGAATTGACCAAATAAGTAGATATTTTGACCTCCATTTTTTTATTTCTATCCAAACGACTGTGGCAAATAAAACCTAGATTCAATTTAAAAAGAACAAAACAGAAAGTAATTTGAGAAAGCAAAGTCATAAACTGGAAGAACTTGCATCATCTTCCTGTCCTTAAAGTATCAGTCTGTCAGAAAGTACCTAACAGAGAGTTATCTCAGAATTGCTTGCATTTTTAAAAATAATGCAAACATCACTTTAAAAAAAAATTATTTGCATAGCAAGCAGGAGGGGAATGAATCCAAGAATAGAACAAATTATAGCACTTTGTATTAATAGAGCAATTATTTATTGCTCATTAAAAAGCTATTAGTAAAATATTGTTATTTATGATAAACAATAAACAACATGCTGCTAAACAGTTGGCAATAGAAATTAGAAAGCAATACTATCTATTAATTGGAAAGTTAATTTATCTAAAAGTTGTTTTCTTCAAATGTTTAGCTGTGGTTTTGTTTGCTTTTAGAACAATGACAGTTAAAATATTTTTATTAATCCGCTCTTTATGAAAATTACAGCATTTGCATGTACTCTGCCTCTGTTCATAACTCATGATTTAGCTCTCCTGTATCTGTCACTTATATATGCATGTTGTTTTCAACTCCTAAACAAGTGAGCACTATTGACTATTATCCTACATCCATCTAATCTCAGATGTGGCCCTCCAGTTAGTAATGCTGCAGAAGTGTTTTCCCTATTGCCAAATTAATCTTAATAAGTGAATTGTGTTAATGAATCATTTAGACTTATGCACCCTTTGAGAAGGGCAAAAGTTACCAAATTTTGATTTGCATGTAAATGTTCCACATTGAGCTTTGCAGTATTTTCCATTGGGACAGAGGAGATGGCCTTTTTTTCTTTTTCTTTTTCCTTATATTTTTCTTTTTCCTTTTTTCTTTTTTTTTTCTTTTTTTTCTTTATAGAATAAAAATTTTTCAGCGTAGTTTTCTCAGAACCTCCACATCCATATACGTTATAGTGTACAGGTTAAGAAACATTATGACAGAAATGCTTTCTGAATGTTTAAATGTGTTAAAGTGCATTGGTTTAAAATGAGTACACTGGATAAATTATAACTCCGTTTCATCATTTCTTTTTATTAACTATAGATTTAAACATACATATAAGCCAAGAATAGGACCTGAATGGAATTTTTAAAATAAAGTGAAAATGCCGAAATACCTTGTTAAAGTAAGTATTAGGATTTACCACCTAGAATTATGCTTCCATCTTGGTTCTAACTGCAGTATTTTTGACTTGGTTAATTTTCTTAGTTCTAAACTCATATGAAATCATTAGCAAGATCATGAAGCCAGGCAATTTCTGCATAAGTTCTTTAAGGAAATTGTTAGTGATGGTTTTGACCTTTTTACAGCTGTTTGGCAGTTCAAGAGTGTGTAGGATGTAGCAGATTTTTAGGTTGTTTTCTTCCCTGCCCAGGAGAGTTGAACCTGCATCTCCTACCTCCCCTGAGAGGACCATTACAAACAACCTATATGAACCTCTCTTGTTGGAGTTGTTCACTTGCTAAAAAAGAAACCAGGATTAATTGGTCCCAGGGGAAGCACTAGAGTGTAGCTTGGTTTTTCATGGAGAGCTATAAAACTTAACTGTAAAAATCTCATTTGATCACCCTAAATTCCAGAGTCTCAAATATGTGTTTGCATTAAATTTGTTATTAGGTAAAACACATAAAACTGGGAAGAGGACAAGAACCCTCAGTGTCAAACTGACTGTGAACCTCAGCTCCTGTGAGCACACTCTGGGTCCCAGGAAACCTCTAATCCTGACTGTCCAGTAGCACAGCTTAAAGAGCAGGAATGGAAAACTGTCTCAGCTCACATCACTTAATTCTCTGGAATGAAGACTTGTCTAAGCCATCTCAGGTAAAAAAAGGAAGACAAACCCATATTTTATACTTTCTGGGCAATTCTTAGGACAATTTGCCTCAAAATCAAAGGATTAGTCATTTTCTATTACTGCTTTATCTTTTCTAAAAGTTCCTTTAGAATTTAATGGATATACTCTGAACAATATGAAAACATAACTGATTTAAGGGGCTTTGACCTAACCTACTTGGTATTTTCTTGAAAGTCAAAAAAATCCCACTTTCCAGAATAAAGAGAAAAATTATCAACTTTCTTGTCATCAGTATTAAATAACATATTTATTCTTCATCTTATATTTAGGAGACCGTTTTTCTAAGAGGCAACATCTATAACAGGTGCATTTGACACAAAATGGTTTCTTGAGGACGCCAGATACAGATCTCCTGATTCACAGTGCAAATGTTTCTGAGGATTTAGATATATCTTTTTACATTAATTTTCAAACTGTTTCATTCAAATTCAGAACTTCATCTTGTTTTTACATTTAGGTAGGTAGGACATACCTCAATCTCCTGCGTGATAATTAGATGAGAATATTTACTAACTTTGCAAAGCTGACCTTTCAAAGCTTTAAATCTAATGTCAGTGGTTTACTGGGAGACAAAGAAAAACATATACTTCAGTATGTTCAAATTGTGATTTGTTTGCCACCATGTTAGTAGCAATGACATTTTCCTTCTGCTTAAAAATTTTCAAATAATCAGAAATAAAACTAAAATAATACAAGTCTCAGTGTCTTTTAAAAAAGGAGATGCATTATCTGCCTCCCCTCCAGGTTCTAACTGTGCAACATGATATAATTTAGGAAGAAAGATCTGATCACTGACTCTTGGCTTCTGTTCTCGCTGTTGCTGGCTGCTGCAGAAAGGAGTGTTTTCAGCAGACAAAAATTGACAGAAATACATAAGCTCTGTTGGCAAGCAAGTTCACACTTGGCCTTTACCAGTTGGTGCATCAAGCTGATAGCTGGCCAAAAATACATTACAACAAAATAAAAACCTGCTGATCTTAAAGGGATGAAAAAAGTCCATCACACATGCCCCTCATCACACACACATATACACAAAGAGAAAGAGGTGCATACTCAGAACTGAAAGTCAGACAGAAGGGCAATAAAAGCAGTATGAAAACCAGTGAAATTCTTACTCTCATATTTGCACTCTCCACTGTTGCTTCTTCCACTCCAGTCAGAAGCAGCTTTCCTCACTTATTATCAAGCTCACTGGATCCCCTCGAAGGACCTTGTTTTTGACATGACCTCAGGCATTAAGATCTTTTTTGCTTTTCCCTGGAATGTTATATGCAGCTACTGGGAGCTGCAGAAGATATATTAATCACAGCTGTTTCTTATAGCCTGTGGAATGAAAAACTTTTTTGTTTGTTTATTTGTTTGTTTGAATCAAACCATTCATTCTGAAGCTTCAGGGAAAAAAAGGAAGATTTGGCAGATCATGTTCAGCAGCAGCAGTATTATGACACAATTATTTCAGAAGTACTAATTATTTCATTATGTAGGAAAATGGTTTCTTGATTTCTATTCTTAGCTCTTATCAGAGATGCCTAAAATCTGGAATTTAGCAAAAAAGCCTAATTCATTTGCCTTCATAATACCTAAAATTTTATTAAAATAATTTTATCTGCATTTTGAGGGTATTTTAAAATTAGAATAATTTATGACTTTTGTTGATAAAACAATGTTTGAGGTACATAGATGTATTTTTTTTTAAGTTTTTTAAAACTTAAAAAAAAATCAGTATGTATTCAACAGGTGTCAAGGCCAAACTTCCAAAGTCATTCAAATGTTGATCTCAAGCCATTCTAAACGTGTTTCCACTCACCTATTTTATAATCATTTAATATAATGTTATATATTATATATTAAAACACTATTATAAAGGTCTGCCAAGCAGTGCTAATGGATCCCAAAGTCAATTAGCAAGTAAAATAGGCAATAGCAAGTCCATAAGTGTGCTGGTTATTCATCACTTGGGTTAACTTAGTAGGATGAATTTTCATTTATTCTCAAAACAGCACTCACTCCCAAATGCTCTGAAATGTTCAAAGATCTCAAAGGCTATGCTCTTAGTATTTGGCTAGAAGAAGAGGATATTAAAGAACTGCAAAGGGTTCAAATCTAGTGAATCAGACTTTGCACAGATTAGGCTGCAATTCTAGAAAAGGTGAAGAGAATTAATCTGACTTTAGAAGTTTATACCTTGTCATATTCACTGCAAACATCTCACATAGAAAAGGACAAAGTTATACAAACATGGACTTCAATTATTGATAACTGATGCTGGGCATGTGTAATAATTGGATTTATTGAGCTTCACACCTTAAAAAGATTGGATTTAACACCAAGAAAAATAGTAAAATGATGATAAGAAACATGCTTAAAACATTTTTAAGAAAGAGGAAATTACTTTTTTTTCTCATTTCACATCATATGCAAATGCGAAAAGATTCAATAAAGATGTTGAAATTAAATGGTAAACAGCATCCAGTATGAAACAACATCCTGGTTTTATCAGAAACTGCAAAGTAAAAAGTTTTTATCTTTGTGTTTGGAGAGAAAATAGTCAATACTGAAATTAAACCTCAGGATTTAATTGCTTTCAAAATAATTTTTAATCATTGTTCTGAAAACACAGCAGGACTAGTCATGATAAAGTAGTTAATTTGTATATTCGACGTCAAATACTTGGCTAAGTCAATTATTTCTTGTCTCATACTATCTGAATGGCTTAAGAGGGAGTCACCAGCACTATTTCTGCACATTGTGCCTTTGTGAATTCTGCATTGTTAACAAGAGGTATCGAATACAATATGACTATTGGAGACAGACTCATTTAAATGACTAACCAAACCAGGGGAGGATACGGTGTCTTCTAGAGAGCCACTAGAAAGATTAAGGGGGGTTTCAAAACATTGTTTTCTTCAGGTTAAAAGCCAAAAAAAATATTAGAATGATAATTAAGGAAATTAAAATCACTTATAGACTTAATAGGAATATCAACATCTCTAACACTGACGAACTACAATCCTCTGACTTATTCACATGGACCCCCAAAATAGCTGATATAGGTCATGATATATTTAGCTTTCCAGGAAAAAAATAAACAAAAGCCCAAAATCTTTCACAATAAAAAAAAGGATGTTAGAGATCTGAAGGTTAGTTGGATAAATGACAGCTGGTTGCTTTGGCTCCTTCTCTAATTGATGATGTGTACTGGGTACTTCCTGAGGATAGCTCATTCCAAGCGTTTAAGACCAGTAGAGCTCTCTCCCTTGACCATGGAAGAGTTATAAAAATTTAGCTTATTTTTGAACCATACACTTTTAAACCTGCAAATATTCAAGAGATGAATTATGTTCTGTAGCACACGTGAACAGGAAAGGTGAATTCCTACCCTGACATTTCAAAATTGACTAGCACAATTTCTTTTACAGAAAGTAACAAAATACAATTATATTATTGAATGTTATTAATCTGCCCCAAAGCCTATGACAGTTCAGTAGTATAATTAAAAATAGAAATGATGATCTGAAAAAGACAATCTCCAAACAGACACATAAGAAAACGTTAATCCGATCTGTATAATTCAGTAAATAATAACACTGCACAAGCAGGTTTTTGTGTCTTAGACTGGCACAATGCTGCCCTCTTCCTCTGTCCACCTACCCTGTTTCATGTTGTTATTGACTTTGTGCCATTTGCATCCCTTAAAAGTGCAAGAAATAGGAGAAACGAGGTATGAAACCACATCACCAAACACCAGAGCTGTAAGAAGATGATGTACCTTTGCCATATATGGATGCAGATAGAGAAATATTTTGTTTTAGGTAATGTAGTTATTAGTGTGTCAGAAGCAGAATTTCCAACAATAAGGTTTAGGGAAGAAATAGTCATATACGATAAAAGATTATAGACGAGCACATGCAAGGTGATGTAAGTGTTGCTTTAAATACTTGAAAGGTAAGATAAAAGCACCTTGGATCTCTTGGAAAAAATTCACCCTCAGAGAACATTAAAAAAACTGCAAATGAAACACTGCCTTGGGCACTGTCATATTTAATTTTTATGAGGAATTAATGTATTCCCACATTCTTATTTTTAAGCCATGTTGTGATTTCCAGGCATTTCTAGTACATAGATGTTTGGAGAATGAGAGTGATAAACTGCTGTACATGCAAATACTGGTGTCTGTCAGATGCCCACGGTGCACCCACTCATAACAACATCAAACCTGTGCTGACCTCTGGTGAGACCCAAGCTCTCCTGCTTCAGTGGTGAAAGACTGTTCCTAGCTCAAATACACACTCAGGATGGAAAGTTACCCCAAGTGTAGCTCTGCCAGTCAGTGGGCAGGAGAGTGGGAGCTGAGACTTTACCAGAGGGAGATGAATTTCGTAACACACAGATTGTTTGTAGCAATAACTCTGTTGATCAGTCCTTGAAACATCTGAGTAGCTTGAGGAACATTAGTACTTGTGATTCAAGGAAAAATGAAAATACCCAAAAGGTCACATAGAAATGGAGATTGCCTGTCAGTCAGTAATTTCCAGCAGTATGAGAGACGTGAAGGTGACATTAGGATGGGGAGACTGTAATGCTCAGAAGCTATCCAGCCATTGGCATCTTTCATTACAGAAAAATGTACATTTTTACCATTTCAGTTGCTCAAATGGAATAGACACCAGTGAAAATATTCACCTAGAAAATCAATTACCCAGTCCACAGCATATGAGAACCGAGTACATTAAGTAAATAGTTCAAAGTATTCCGACAAGATGTTTAAACTTAATTTAATGTAAATTATGTAAGAACCAGAAGAAAGATATATGAAGAAAATGATTGTCCTCTTATTCACCTAAAGGTGATAGTAAAGCTTTGGAATTCCCTATTTATAAAAATATATTCTAGTCTATATTATCAATAGCTCTTGGGCGGATTTGCATTATTATAATGTTAAAGTTTTAACAGTTATGATTATCCACAGGTTACTGAAAAAGTAGGAAAATGTAGAACTCTTTTTCTTCTTAAATATCATGTATTTATCAGAGTTACATGGTACATCAAAAATGTTAGCTTTATTTATTGCAAATAATTAAAATAAACCTTAAATAGATGGAACTCAAGCATTTGCTGTGTGGATGCCAGGTCCTTATCACCACTCATTTTATTCTCACAAATCAATTCCTTATTGGCCATGCCACCTGCTGACTAGATTTTTAAATATATGGGATTAGTTATTGCTAGAAACAGGTTAACAGATTCTCTGGCTTCTATCAATGTTGCACTGAAGCTCTAGGTATCAGGTTTGGCTGAAGTCAAAAGAGGTTGCTGGCATGATGTTGAGAAATATGGGAGAAAACTTCTTGTTTATTGAGAGTATTAGCATTAGCATTATTAGTATTAGTATTAGATTAGAGGATCTTGGCTCTCAGGGCCTTTCTTCAGATTCTCTTGAAAAGCTAAACATAACAGACTAATAAATGAAAGTCATAACACATTCATATTTAAGGTCATGTAACAGAAATAAAAATTTAAAAAAAAGAGTTCATATTCACCAAACCTACGGTGGTAAAATTTGCTATGAGAAACAATGATTCTTAAAAGGACTTGCAGATAATGATAAATAAACTCCTAGTGCTAAGCTGTGCCAAAAATAAAAAATGTTATCCTTGAATAAGCAAAAAGGAGAACACTGAGTAAGATTCAGGGGAACATATAATCTGTTATTTGACATTTGTTGACTAGTACTGTAACAATGTTGTTAATAAATCAGAGTGAATGTTGATAATGTGAAGAGAACCTTATAATAAAAGAAGCTCAAGGAGCTACTCTAGCATCCTAAAAAGAATATAAATTTGGAAATGAAATGTAAGAGAGAGCTTCATGGTCTGGTATCCATTAACCAGGTTATCTTTGTTCTACAGTGGTTACCACTTAGTGTAGCTTGATTAATACAGACTAGATCAAAACAGCCCTTGTTTAAAGTGCAAATTATCTATTAGAAAAACTGGCTGTTGTTATGGTGAATTTCTTGTAATTGTGTACTTCTATTCAATATTATTTTCAAAAGAACCTCTAGTTCAAACAAGAATGCATTCAGATTAATCAAAAGATTAATCAAAAGTAAACAAAAACATAAAGTGCATTACTTTGCATAGGGCACATCTCCATTGATTAGAGGATTTAAAAATGAAACAAGTTCTAAAGTAGTGCACATCTTTATATACATCTCAGCAAAAACCCTATATAATTGCCCATTTTCCTGAGATGCCCATATTCCTGCTACCGGTAAACAATGGTATCAAAGAATGATAGAGTATTCTGTGTGGGAAGGGATCCACAAGGACCACTGAAGTCTAGCTGCTGGCCTTGCAGAGGACATCCCCAAGAATCACGCCTTGTGCACATTCATCCATCAGTAATGGCTGAGAAGGAAGAAGTACTGTACTATGCAAACAGAAGCAAGCTCTGTACCTCAGTCCTGTACCTGCTATATCTATCTCACAAAGCACCTTTTGGTTTACAGAGTTTTATGACGAAGAACTTGCCAAAAAGCATGTTAGACAAATTAGGAAAAGATTTAATAGGAAAAGCTGTCAATGAAAGGTTGCAAAGTCCACTGGC
Source organism: Poecile atricapillus (assembly GCF_030490865.1). Lineage (NCBI taxonomy): Eukaryota > Metazoa > Chordata > Aves > Passeriformes > Paridae > Poecile > Poecile atricapillus. The sequence continues at coordinate 138,914,010 of NC_081249.1, read as the reverse complement.
ATAAATATAATATGAACTAAGTGTGTTTCTTTTCTACTACCTTTTACAGCTCCTTTTTTCAAAGCAGAAAACGTTGCTACCAAAAAAGTAAACTTTAATTTTATTCTTCTGTGCCTCCAGGCACTCTAGAACACATTCAGTTATCACAATTGTTCTCTAGCCCTGTCTATCTATGTCTCTACAGGACTCTAGGCCTATTCAGAATGAGATCAGGTCCTATGAGCACTACAGATTTTCCCAGCACACCTGCACAGCTTTAGAGTTACCCAAACCCCACATATTTTCACCATTCTGTTTTTATAATAGTGACAAAGTTACTCCCTTAATAATAGATACAGTATAGATCCTGACTGGAAGACTGTTGCAGGTTTAAGAGCTGGTGATTCACATAAAATCTAACCTGAGCAAGGGCAGGTCTGTGCTGGGCTGCACATGCAGGGTGGCTTTCAGGCCTGTGATGGGCACGAAGGTTTGACTGCAGAGTAACCTCAGGCAGCACATTGTAAGAGGAGCCTGCAGGCAGCTGCCATCTGGTACCAGCCATGGCCTTACCTTTAAAGGGCAACAAGAGGTTCTCATAAAAGGCTCTCATAAATTAGGAATAGATTTTTTGTAAAGTAATTGTATAATAGCTCACACAACCACACGGGACAGCTTTTCTCCATTGACAGCATCCACTTCGTGCAGCGCACCAAGGGAAAACGCATCCAGGATTTTCATGATGCTGCACAAATGGGTGATGCTTATCCTTTGGAGTAATGCAGCATTTGCTCACTATCTTTATTACTCTTCTAATTTTTTTTTATTAAAGAAGTGATTTTACAAAGGCATTTGTTGCCAGGCTGCTCTTATTGAAATCTGGAGACTACCCTGTACCTCCTCTCACTTCTCCTCATAGCACCTCCTCTTCCCTGCTACAGTACTGACAAGCACCAGTGAGATGGAAGTGTGGGTTGTAGGCCTTCCTCAAGGCCTCAATAATTCCTCAAAATTAAAAATTCCTGAAAATTACCAAAAAGCAATCTAATGAGTGAAAGAAATGAATGAAAAGAACTTTCATGTTTCTCATTTATTTTTCACTTAAAGTTTTTGCTGTTGAACATGCACACAGTGCATATGGCACAGCTGATCCCGAGTTGGGTTAGGGAACTCTTTCATTTCACATAATTAAAATGTTTCATTGTTGTGTCCCACCCCCTGTACCCCTTCCCCCCTACAAAAAAAAAAAAAAAAAAAAAGGATATAAATAAATATATACTGCTAAGTTATTAAAGAAAGCCTCTGCTAAAACAGTGAGGCTAACTAAACTCTAGAGGAACTACAGGAACAGTAATGCTTTGAGACACCTCTGAGACGTGGATCACCTTCATGCTTTTATGCTTCTTTCAGTAGCATAATAATGTCATTACAGAAAGAAATTTCAGTGTCTTCTGTGCTTTCTCATATCCAGTGCTGGGTGGTTTGTGGGAGTAGTGTGAAGGGATTATTCACCTATTACAGCAAGGATACACCCAAGGACACTAATGAGCTCTACAGCCTTTCAGAAATTTGTTTTCCTGAATAATTTAGACTGCAGATTTAAAACATCAGGACCTAGCAGATGAAATCCTTAAAACTGCACATGTAAATATAAAATTCCTCCCACTGTAAAGCAATGCAATTGTTTAATGGAATACACATTACCTCTAACATACTATTATTTTGTGCTTGAGTTAAAGCTGAAGAAAATAAATAAACCCTTTTTTTTAAATTTCCCAAATACAGCATCCTGTATTAGCAAACAAATGAACAAACAAACCCTCCCTGCCCTTCAACTTCACAGTTGTCTAGAGCACATTTCTACTTATTTCTCTGCCGTATGGCACTACTTCCTCAACTTCCTCACCTTCAAAACACATTTAATTATAGAAATGGTAAACCAAAATATATGTCATGCTCTTTCTGATGTCCAACAGAATCGATTTCATTGTGATTATTAGAGTTCATCTACTTTGTGAGCAGAATTATTTTAGCTTTTTTTCTCAATTATTCTTTTATTCATGAATAAGGTTTGCTTGTTTCTATGTCAAATTATTCTAAGCTTTTTTAAAAAAAGAACAGAGAAAAATATTGTGTTCTTCACATCTCTTTATTTTGGCAAAATCACACCTTCTAATTTCTATTATAAATATGTTAATGGATATAACTCCTTAATATTTGTATGATCCCGAAAAAAAGGAAAAAAAAAAAAAGTTGTTTCTAGGTATTATGATAATTGAAAAGCTACCCTACTCTTTTCTCCACCAAGTGGAACTTTGGAGAAATAATTAAACTTTTGACGTCATATAAAATAGTACCTTAGGGTTTCAACCTTGTAGAGATGTATGTATATCTAAGATTTTCTGTATCTAGTTACCCTATTGAGAGGGTTTGATAACTTCAAAGAGGTTGAAATATCTTTTGAAGTCCAATGGTAAGCAATTTGAACAAAGGAATTCTTGGTTTGCATGTACCTTTTTTCTTTTTTTTTTAATATGTGACCCTTAGGTGAAAAGACACCTAAAGTATGTAAGTTAAGCCCATCACTTTTGAGCAGTCAGGAATAAGAATATATTGATACACAAGCTTCCAAAACAAAGGAACAGAAACACATCTGGTATTCACTAAGCCTGTTGGCATGTGCCAGTGAATTTGCAATCAGGCATGGAAACAGACAAGCTCATGAAGTCTACATTTTTAGTACTATAGCAGTTGTCCTATAAATTATTCTGCATCTAGGTCTACATAAATAGCAAAGACAGATGCACAACACTAGTGCCAGTTCTACAAAACATTATTCCAGTTTGCAAGATGTTGCAATAAATAGGTTAATGATTTTTAATGTCTTTGATATTCATGATATTCAACATTAATCAAGATGAATTAATTTGGAGTTAATGTGACTTCAGCATGAATTGCCAATGGTGTTTACTTGTAAATTCAGTTTTTGAGAACATATACAATCTCTTTCACTCTCAAAAGCAACCTTGAGTATGAACTATGAACCATGAACATTATGAACTATGGACATCTATATTAGTGTTGATTATGATGAGGTTTTCCCCTCTTTATAAATTTACATTTTTACTGGTACCTACCAAAATAATGGTCCATCCACTGCTTCTCCTTTGAGTTTTTTTCCAACTAACAACTCAAGTAAAATTTTTTTGACCCAATTGGCTAGTCCACTGCTGAAAAGTCACATGACTAATGTTGCCTGGAGAAAAATATTACTTTTTTTATCGGTCTAAATACTATCAGATAAATGAACCTACTTGTACATAATTTGGAAGTAACTAGAACTCTTTCATTTGAACCGATAGTTGTCTATAAATATGAAATACACGTTACTGAGTTTCATTAGCCATATTTGTAATGAAATTAAATCATTAGGACATGGGGATTAGACACTTCAAAAATATAAGTTCTTCCAGAGCTAGAAAATAAAGTAGAAAATGTCTCAATGCATTTTAAAGTACTGTCTATATTGACAAATGCAACTACTGGTTCTAACACAGAACAAAAAAAAGAACACAGAAGAAAGAACAAAAATTACATTAGGCAACCAAAGGTCAACTAAACTCTTAAACTAAACTAAAACTTAAATTAAAACTCTTAAATTCCAGTTCAATACCCCCATAAATTAAACATTCTTTGTGGCTCTGGATCGATGTTCACTCTATTTCCTTAACAAAACACTAGATTTAAGAAAAACTTCCAAATGTTATTTTAAAAGTAATTTATAGTTAGGACATTTCAGAATCCTGCCAGAGGTACAGAGGTTTCCAAATCTTACTCACAACGATCTAGTTTTAGCAGCAGACATCAGATGTTACGGTATATACATATATATATATACATACACATATGTGCATGTTCATATTGTTTTCTTAGCACATTTACCAGTTCATAAGTGTGAGGAACAGTACTGTCCTCTAATTGTGATATGGCAGCATGTGGAAATACCTAAAAAGGAAGCCTCAGGTTTTGTCCCAGGTTATGCAATTTGGTTCACTGAAGCCAAAAATTCTATTTGGAACTGCCCTTAAAGAAGAAAAATTAATTATGGCAAAATATTAAATACATTTTATCTAATAAAAATCTTCAAAATTAAACTAAAGGACTGCTCACAGACTATGTATGCTGTATACATGTAGAACAAATATTGATTTCTTGTGTTCTCATTGCCTTCCTCTAAAACCAGTTACAACTTAAGTAATTAAAATAAAAATTTGTATTAAATTCTAAATGAATAAACATGGAATTAAAGAAAAGGTTGTTCTACTAAATTGTCTATCTAGAAGTAATTAAAATTCTTCTGATTTATGTCAAGTTGTTGCCTAGTGGGAATCTCAAACCTCATTAATGGTAGAATTGAAAACAAAGAACAAAAAAGATACAATAACACTTTGTAGAATTCACAGTATTTTCTTGTCTCTTGAATAAATTATTCACTTTCTTCACTTATCTTCATTAATTCGCAAATACCATAGAAGCAATAACTGAAATGGAAGCAGGGTAGAGACATCTTAGGAGGTACATCAAATCTGGAAATGCAAATACCATCACCTTTGTGCTGTAGCATTTTATTCAGTTCCACAATCACAGCTTTGCAGTTCTGACCAAAGACAGAGGCCAAGACTGCAGTCACCAGGAATCAAGAATATATTGGAGAAGCACACAGAGGCCCAGTGAGATTAGAAGAGAGGGAAGCAAAAAGCAGAGGAGAATGCATTTTCCAAGTGTTATCTGCAATTGCCTGCAGAATATATCAGCATGAATACTTTATAGGAACAACCGAAAAACTTTCTCTGAGTTCACAGGGATCTGTGTTTAGTGTTCAAGTATTTTCTAATTCACAGATAGGTCTAACCAGAGATTTGGCACAGCCCAGCCAGGTGATCTATCAAACAGCACATTCCAATGACTACACCAAAGTTCTGCACATCTGTGAAGGTGCTACTGAAAACAGAACAAGGTTAAATATCCCAAGGAATACTAACTGACAATTTTCTAGGAAGTTTAATATGCTATGAAATTAATTAATAAGCTAAAGGGAACCCTGCTATAGTCATTTTTTTCTTTTAAAAGTCTAAATGGAGATGAAATAAACTAAACAAAAAAAACACCCAAATAACCATCACATTTCCAGTAATCAAACAGTATTTTTTTTCTATTTGTACAATAAATGCAAGAACCATTGATTATTTATCAAAAGAACAGGCTAATTTGTTGAGGACTGTGAAAAAAAATCATTACAAGGCTTGAAGTATTAGGAGAATCCCCTTGAAAAGCACCATTTAAAAACAGAGCAATTCAACTGAGGTTTTATAGATTTTCAGTTTATCTGGCAGTTTGAGCAATAGGCTTTGAAAAGTCACTTCTATCACATGGAATATGATTTAATTTTATAAAACTACAACTAATATGCTGCTTATTGCATGCTGCCCTTACATCTGCCTTCTAGATTTTTAACTCTTCTTTGTTATTTCTTGAACTCTGGCTTATGATGCCATATAAAGCCCTCATTATTAATCCACAGGGAATTATAGGACATACCTACTGTTAAGAGATGTCTAGAGAGCAAACACTTCAAAATTTAGAGGTTAAAAATATGCATTGAATTACTACTCATTACACAGGTCAAAAACTGAGAAGAAATTTGTAGTCTTGTCATTTAACTTCTTTCTGTCTTAAACTGCTTTCAGCAAAGTTTTACCATACACATCTATACTCTGTATATAAATACAACCATATCATTTTATTAAGTTTAAATTTGATTTCTCATCCAAGTTTTAAGACTGTCACTTTAAAGAACCCCAAACAAAAGAACAACAACAAAAATCCCCAAAATCACCAACACCCTGTCCACTAAAAAAAGAAACCAAAGAAAAACTAAAACTAACATGAACAAAAAACCCCACTACAAATGTTTTTCAATTGACATGTATGTATTTACATATCTATTTCTTAAAAAAGAAATACATAGCTCTGTCTTAGCAGAAGAACATGTGGTAAATAATTAGAAATTAATTTACAGTGTGAAATGAGCAAAAAAGATTGGTGTTGGCAATGTCACATATTTAAAGTGGAGGCTGAATTCTGATCCCTTTGATAGTCAAGGCTCACTGTCCTTTGCTCAATAGCAATATCCTTTCTTCCTGCCTCAAGAGAGAGAGAAAATATATAAAAGGGTGGGGGGAGAAGAAATAAGGAAAATATATACATTTTTACTTGTTTAATTTATATTCTGCTCCAGTTATTGGCACAGCTACTTTCTGCTTCAGAATCTCATTAACAAGGGGGAACTTTTCCAAATAGAGGGCCACAGTCAGAAAACAACAGCTCTATCCATTGATATATTTGAGTGAGTGGCCTGGGTTATGGTGCTGTGGTGAACTAAAGCATACTTCAGTAATAATGCATGACAACCTGCATGTTTCACAAACCTGTCAGAGAATACGAGTATTTTCCTTCTCAGAAACCAGGCTTCCTAAATCTCAGACCTCTGCTGTGATAAATGAACACGTACTATATCTGAGACACAGATTTGCTCTTAAACCAGAAAAACAAAACAAAACAAAATACAAAAACACTAACAGTTTTAGGTCCCCCAGCTTGGGAATTTCTCACAGTGAGCTTCAGTTCCTCATATATCAATAAACTAGCAGAACAATCTCAAACTATCAACATCTAAGTCTCTCAAAAATACCTAAGGCTGGAGCAGGTATTTTGTGCACCTTGCTGCTAGACAACTCCACAGTGAGTTGGCTTAGACTGTGTAAGCTGGAGTAAATCATAGAACAGTTTTGATTTACAGCATGGAGACAACCACATAAAGGCACCTTTGTTTCTTTTCCTGACTTAAATCTGAACTTCTTGGCTGCTGAAAGGCACAGTCTAAAGAACTGACCTCAGTTTTCATCAAGAAAATTAATAAAACATAAAGAAATTATAAGTCCCCTAGAAAAATGACAAAACTACAAACAAACAAAAAATTCACCAGTCATGAACAAGAAATCCACCAAACTATGCAAAATGCCTTAAGCAGAAAGCTGTTCGTATTCAAGGTGTCCAATTTTCATGCTGTGATTTTAGAGGATGGCATGAGCTTGAAAGTCAATGTTCTTTCTTTATTTGAGATTTGTGATGCAAAGCAATAAAACCCCATAGATCTAAACATGATGTTCCTTTAGATAGACTGTCATTGCTAAATTCTTTCTTGCTAAAGATATTAGAGAATTTTATGCTCATAGGGAAAGTAAGATTTCCTTACAGAAATAATTAAGAGTCTGATGTAACCATTGTTTTGGTCTGCTAGTTTGTAGACTACATTTCTGTACCTCAAAGTAAATAGCAGGTAAAATTGGTTTTCAGTGGAATAAAAAAGGCCATCCCCTCAGGTACTGCATTTCTGATGATCCATGAAAAAGGTTTGTAACGAGCTGGCAATTGACATTGATTATCATTTAAAGGCAGTGAAAACATACAAAGTGCGATGAAAGTTTTCACTGTTAAGTGACATTCGAAAGAGTGAAGAGCAGAATTTATGCTTCCCCGGAAGAGAGGTATGAATTTCAGACACCACAGTCCCTATTACTTTCTGTCCAGAGACAGTGGCGCTATGTAAAATTTTGGGAAAACTTTTTCTTCCTTCTTGTTTCAGCAGTATGGCGAAATCGCCACCTTGTATTCAGTGCCTGAGATGTCAGCTTACACATTCCCTAGTAGACAGGAGTTCTTTTGTGCTACATGTTGGCAGGATGCTGACAACTGAGTGCATTCCTCATTCTCAGTCATTCAGTCGTGTCTCTGTTACAGTAGCCCACACCTCACTGTCACATCTTTCACTGACCCTGGAGATCGCTGGCATTCTAAATACAGACGGATACCTGTTGTTTTCTGGATACTTGATGGTAAAAAATGATGAAAAGTAGTTTTGGGGAGATCCGACTTAGTTTTTGTAATTTGAAGTTGAGCAGCTTCATCAGCCTGCCATTACAGAATGTGCCATCTCTTCCACCACCCCATTAGCGGCTCTGCAGTTCCTTGTGTCACTAACACAGACGAGAGCTGTGATCACTTCTCCTTCATCCAGCTTTTACTCAGTATCCACTTCCAGCCCTGGAATGAAGAGCTAAAGAAAAGAGCAGTTCAGCTGCCAGAGTTAGCATTTTCAAAAGTGGATGACTTAAAAACCATAAATTTTTCCATGCTCTGAATTTGAGATTCAGAACAAGAATTACAAATAGTAGGCAATATGGTGGGGTACCACATCTGAATCTCATGAGGTAGGAAAGTACAGTTAGATCCTAATAAGTGATAAAACTAGCTCATTTTGGAAAACAACACTCCTTCTGCAAGCTGTTACTATATTAAAATTGCATGCTAAATTACAGAATCTAACTATGTTTTTCTAGCTGGTTGAGTATTCTTCTGCTTCTGTCACCCAAAAAAGGTTGCCCTGGAAGCACCTCTATGGAAGACAACTTCACTGATAGGGGAAGTTATTTTGCATACACAATAGTGTATCACAGTTATGTCTAATGAATTACTGTCTCTCACTTGAAGGGCAGACAGGGTGAGAGGTAACAAGTTTGAGAAGAGGAAACAATAACTTTAAATGCAGTACATTTTAAATAAACTAGGATACCATGGAGAAACTGTGCCTTCTATCTAGATAAGCATAAATAGGCCAAAATGTTAACAAGGTATACCAAGCAGGACCAGAAAAATGTTGCATTTTTAAATCTTCCTTTTTTCCCCCTGTGCAGACCTTTTTCAGCCTTGCACTGAATCATGAAGGGAACTATAAAACATGCAGGAGAAGAGTTCCTATTCATTGACCCCTGAAGTATTTTGTTTGACATTGGTCTTGTCTTTGTATTTTTTGGTTTTACAAGTGTAAAAGATGTTTGAGCTCAGTCACCAATGACCTCTTTACAAAGGGTTACAAAAATAACAATACAGAAAACTTTATTAGTGCTTCAATACCTACTGTTGTTTGTTGTCAAGTTTGTGCTTCAGAAATGGAACATTGATGATGTTGCTTACAATTAGGATGTCAGGGCAAAACGCTGATGAACACAGAGCAAAAACTGTGTATGAAATAGCCTAATGTTTTCTTTTTTTATCTTTATTTTTAATCAGTGAAACATCAGAGCTTCTATGCAGTATCCACGGTACGTCTGAGTGTAGAGAGAGAAGTCTTGCATTTTAATGGTTTAAGCTCTTAACTATGTCTATAAAGCACTTAACAAAATCAAGGAGGTTTCATTAAGAAATTATTTCTAGAAATAAAAAGCATACCTGATACTATTATTTCATTATTAATAGAAGTCATTACAATCTCAGTTTTTACACATTTCAGTGGGGCTTTTCAGCTGAAAAGATCAATTCCAAACCTTTTGCTGTTTACTCCAGCTGCCAGCACAGTACAATCCCCAGGATCAGCTCCTCTGACTGCAGCACAGGTCAGCACACGCATCGATTACAGGGCAAGCTTTGTGCTCAGCTGAATCCCACAGGGGTATAATCAGCAGTGCTCAAACCACCTTTACATGGCATTGAGAGCTCTCTCAGGTTAATAAAGCAGAAGAATGGACAGTTTCTGACTCCAACAGGCTAAAATTTCAGGCATCTGCACAGGCTGTGGGATTATGACAATTTTAGGTATTCGTGTAAGTGGATTTGTAGGTGCCTCAAGGAGTTTTTCTAACATCTGTGGACAGAGGTTTGTGGTGTACCATTCTAGTGTGTTGCATTTATGTATTTTCTTAGTTATAAAATGAATGAAAGAAAAAATTTATTTCAGCCTCCCAAAGGAAGATAATTCAGAATTAGCAATCTCAAATATTAGTCATGAAATGCAATAAAGTACTGTTACTGAGTGAACATCCAACAATTTCAAAATGTAGAAGTAAATCTAAACCATTTTAAATTCTGTCTCTACAGTGATTAGTTTTGAATTTAACTTCTAAAATAAAAGTAACTATACAATATCCTCTATTAGCAGATGGTTTTCAATTAGAAAATTTTCTTCTACTAGGCCTTTATTATGAAATTTTTTTATCAAATCTCCCTTCAAGATGTACTACTAATTGTTTGGCTGTGGTGGCTTCTCAGTCCTCCTGTATTTGCAATAATCAAGAGAGATGTAATAATAATTAAACCAACTCCAGGCTACAAGTTCAAGCTAATGGAAAGTTTTTCTTTTTTGGTTTTGATGATGTGACAAGATGAATAAAATCTAAATGTGACTGAACCCCCTAAAGCAGTTTTCTTGGATATATGCAAATATCTGAGCCCTTCATGCTACTCAAGACTATTGATTCTTTCCTCATACCATCTCAAATGGGGCACAGAATTAATAAATTTCTAGAATCTCAGTATTTTAAACTACACTCACTAACATTAGGTTAAACTCCACAGATACATTTTTTAATTGCCAGACTATTCCATTATTTTCTCAATTAAAATTTGATATCAAATTCTTTACATCTATTGCATCTTTTCCATTAAAAACTTAACTTATATTTTTAATGATAGATTAATGATATAGAACATTACATGAATAAATATGTGGAAGTTCTGCAATTTGTGGAGATGTGGAATATTTCCTTAGTTCATAGAAAAACTCTGGAGTAGAAGGAAAATAATTTCACAGATACCTAGTGTTCAAAGGAGATGATCTTAGACTGCAAGAGTGACTTCATGCTGTAATAAAATCTCTATCACACGTATGGAAGAGTTCCATATATTACCTTGCCAGAAGTTGCATTCTGTTGAGAAAATTAGGAAAACAGTAAATAGAGGTCGAAACCACTTAAAGTTGCACACAGCTATTGGCCGATGGAACAATAGGACTGGTTATTTCAAACTTTTTTTAACTTTCCCCAGTGTCCAAAAAACCCCAAAACCCCTACTATTTTAATGATTCACTGTTTGAATATACACATGAGAATTTGTGGAGATTTTATGTACAACACATCAGTGTGGCTATATACAAGTTCATACAACTCTTCTTCTTGGTGTGTCCAAGCATCTACAACATCTCAATACCCCATCCACACAAGATTTTTATTTCCTATCTGGGAATATCTATTTTTTAAATCACATTTTCATGAATAGTATTTGCATAAAGATCAGGAGTACTAATGGAATATTTTAGGATTAAAAACAGGAGCAGCACTGTTACTGAAAAACAAAACAAACCTAGCAAAAAAAAACAAACAAAAACCCAAAATTAGTTAACTTTGGGGTGATTTGTTACTACAGGGACAAAGGTTAAAAATGTATAATAGTGCCTTCAAAGTTCAGCATTTGAATACACTAAGGCTAAAGTATTTTTCTGAGATGATGAACTGGATGTGAAAGAGCCAGAAAAAATCTGAAGACACCAGTTAATCAGTGGCTGAATGTCAAGCTTTGTGGAGAAGGTAAATGTAGTCCTCGGACATGTCTCATTAAGGACTTTTGGATTTGGGTTCTTTTTCCCTTTGAACTGAAGATTGATGAGAGGGAGGCTGGTTTCTCTCGTTCAGTCTCAGTTGTTTATTTTTTTCTTATCAGCATTACAAGGTACAAAGAGCTACATCACTAAGATAGAAAAGGGGTAAAATGGCTAACAAAGATCTTCTTCAAGGTCTTTTATATGTCCATTTACCCAATTAACAGGTGCCAACTAAATTATTTTTCTTAATGACCCAATGACCCAACACCTGTGTGCTGCACTGCGGCATTTTTTACCCAATCACTTACTACTACCCAAAAACCCCTAGGAGAAGAACACGAAGAAGAAAGAAAGACCAAGAGACAACACCCTAAATCCTCCATCTTGTCTTCTGCTCTCCAAACTGCTTTTTCACCCAGTGATTTAAGAAACTTTCTAATCTACACATTTACACTTTTCCTATTTAACTTTAGCATTTGTTCTCCTGTATCACCATGAAAACATCAGTGTTTCTTTGAATCCTAGAACTAAGTATTAGAAACAAGGGCACACACTCTTTATCTCAGACTCCAACACGGACATACTGTGCATTTTCTAGTAAGACATTTTCTCCAGAGGAAGTAAGTTGATATTACATTGCACAGAGAATTCATAAAAGTTTTAATGTAATACTGTATTATATATATATATATTCAGTTATACAAATGTATAATATATGCATATATTTAAGAAAACAGAATTAATCAAAAGAATGCTAAGGAAAGACTCCTAAATATGATCCTTGGAGTGCTGCTCATTTAAAACATCACTCTTTATTTTAAATTTCCAAAGTAAGGACAGAAGAGGACTAGACTTTTCTGTATAAATGTCCAAGGGGAAAAAATCTTAATTTTTAATTTAATTTAATAACAAATGTACAAGACATTTACCTTTACTATAAACTCTTAAAATTCAGTTTTTGAGTAAACTAGTCATTTGAGTCAGAAAATAGTGTTACGATGGCATTTTCTAAACAGATCTGTAAACTTGATACTTTCTTTATACTAGAAAAGATATAGCCTCTCTTTACATAAGACAAAACCTTTTTAAATAAAATATTTAAGTGATTTGCAGAAATTAAATTCAAGATACTTTCCTTCTACAGACAAGAAATTCTACTACAGATATTTTCATATGTGTAAACATTACTTTTTTTCTTTTTTTCCCTATTTTTGGACACTATAAAAAGAAATAGTAAAGCACATGTGGAAGAATATGGAATAATGGTGTAGTAGCTACATCATTTTTCAAATACTCTCTCCTCTATACTGCTCTCTGTCCATTTAAGAAGATTAGCAGGTAAAAGAAGACCTTGGATCACTCTTCCTGAATGCTTAGGTGCTGGTTTGCAAATGAAGGATGAATCTCAAATGTAAAAATAAAGCCTAAAAGATTTTCTCTTAGCACGTTTTTCCATTTTGTTATTTCACTATGAACATTTTATACCTCAGAATATGTCAGACATCTGTGGTAAAAGTGATACAATGATGTAAGTGTTTAATTAGTGCAGATGTATTATTTAAGATGACAAAATCTATATTGTTACAGAGGACAAAAATAATGTTCTGTTATCGGTCACAGATAGCTCCCTAAGTTTTTCTGGCATACTTTAATTTAGAATACTAGAGTCTTGAAAGCATGAGTCAGCCTCTGGTAGTTATAGTAAAAGCTGTTAGCCATCACTATCTGTTTCTAGGAAAAAAGTAAACAAATCCAAAGCAGACAAGAAAAATGCTCAAGCTCTTCCAGGCACATGTAGGAATGTGGCCACAAATAAATCCATCCATATCTAGCTTTGATAAACTAATTCACCTGTCCAAAAATAGCCAATGAGAACTCAGAACAGACAATATACAGAGCCTGTCCTCATTCTACAGTGTCACTTATTGGAACCACAGTTACTTTAGGACATTCTCATGTGCTGCAATGTTATTTTACTACACATATTCCAACCTTTCCAATCCGGTTTTGTCTTCACACAGTGTAAGAAATATAATATTTGATCTTGTTTAGTTGAGCCAGCAACTAAATCAAGTTGAGCCAGCAAAAATCAAGTTTCTTTCTATACGGACACAAGATGCTTAGATATGTTCATATTTAAACATGTACTGCCACCTGTGGTCCAGGCAAGAGTTTTGAACTTACTGTGCATTTGAAGATGCAGTAACGTTACTGCATTCCAGGGAATTAAAAAAAAAAAAAAGGGATTAGAAATGGAGCATTACACTAAATGCATTTTGCATTTTATTTGATACTGCAAATGTTTTCTTTAGAAAGTAGTTCTTTGATACTTATAAACAAAAAGCAAACAATCTCCAAATCCAGTGAACTTGGGTCTTTTGAAGTTTGATTTTACATGTAAGCAAGCAAGGACTAAGTATTGCATGCAGATCTTTGTCAGAATAACATCTTCATGAAGAATTGTTTTTTTTGGTAATACTTCCTTCATGAATTCTTCATGTGTTTACAACTGAAAGTAATCTTTGACTAGAAATGCCTTTGCTAAATGATGCAGTATAACCAGGTGCCGCTCATTTTCAATGCACAAAATCTTCAATTGTTCACAGCTGCATATTTAAATCCAGGCTGAAAGCAAATAGCCCACACCAAGCAATGCAGTAGAGGAGCTGAAGAGAGTGCAAGAAATAAAGAGCATCTTACTGCTACCTCCTGTGAGCTACATTGCCTTACCTCAAACTTTCACTCATCCACCTTCTGCCACCCGAACCTAGTCTAACTCTGTAGCAAGCCTGAAATTGCCTAAACAGATGAAATTGCTTAAACAGATGAAACTGCCTGAACAGATGAGAAGCCTTCACCACTTCCACACTGTCTAAATAAGACTCACTGTAGCTCACAGCTGTAAGGGTTCTACCTGCACCAGCAGAGCCTGCAATCTCTTCTCCCTCTGGGCCTTAGCCTGACGTGGTGCAGCTGTGAGACCTTGGAAGGTGTTTCCACCAAAAGAACTGTTAGAAGCCTTGTCCATGTTCTCACATACTGTCCTGCCTGGGAGCTGCATAAACCCATCCCTTTGCCCTTGACCCTTATGAAGGCTCATCTTTACCTGGGGCAGCTGTTCTTGTGCTCAGCTTTGAGCCTGATCCCAGATTTGCTCCATCAGCGCAGATTTGTTCACTGAGCACTGAGGGGTTGGCTGATCTCCAGATCTGCCCTATCCTTCATGTCAGGTACACTGGGGTTGTGCTCCTCACCTGAGAGGGCACTGGCCCTGTCTCTCCTGTCTCTCATCCTTTGCTCCCACCTTCATTTTCTGCTCAGAGCAGCCACGTTTGCTGGTCCCTGGCAAGTGCCTCTTGAGTCATAATTTTGAGCGACAAAAAGGAGACCTAAAGACAGATGTAAGGTAAAGCTATGAAAACAATAGCTGCTCTTGCTTGAGTTTTTGTGGTGTAATCATAAAATAACAGTTTTGTATCTTAAAATCCAACATATACAGACAGCTACTTTTACTTTTTTTACTACATTTTTATGACTTAAAGCTAATAACTGACATTTCAAAAGTAAAATTGTCACAGTTACAAGTTTTGGGCCAAGAAAATTCTTATGTGCCCAAATGTTTTAGGAAAAGAATTAAAACCAATATCATTAGAACATAAAAATCTTAGAGCATGAAAACTTACATGCCTGAGGTAGACATCTGTCAAGACATTCAGGTAGATAGTTTTTTTACCGTCTTTTAGAAAATAACAATGAAAAGGTGACTTCTTCAAAATCTCAAGCTAAGTTAGATGTCAGTAATCTAGAATACCAAACACCCCCAAGAATGGTTATTTAAATTTTATGATCTCTGTAAATATGTTCAGGCTTCTTGTGTCAAGCGGTTAAACTAACAAGGTGAAGTACTCCTAGATGGCAAAAGTT
Source organism: Poecile atricapillus (assembly GCF_030490865.1). Lineage (NCBI taxonomy): Eukaryota > Metazoa > Chordata > Aves > Passeriformes > Paridae > Poecile > Poecile atricapillus. The sequence goes on along the minus strand of NC_081249.1, from coordinate 138,898,616 downwards.
AAAATCTCTTTCAGCTACAATTCTCCCTGCATTTAAAAAGGTCCTGAAATATGATATTTTGCATGACAGTAGCTAATAGAACAAAAACCTGACCCTTCCTGTACATTCTGAGTTACTGTGTTGCAAAGTATTATCATGCATGTGTATGAAAACAAACTCCAAAAATAAAAATTTTAACAATGAATAACAAAATCATTAGAACATTCTATTTCTTAGTGACAAACATTCAGTTCAAGGTCAGTTCACAATGGATAAAATAAATATTATGAACAGCTGCTGACATTATCTGAATAGCTCAAACCTCATGATCTGTAAAACTGAATAAGAAATTTATAAGGTCAGATTTTATTTTATTAATATAAGTCCTTTGGAGAAGGATTAGAGGGGCAGAAAAAGCTCATAAAAATAAAAAAAATATTAACACCCCCTCCCACAAAAAGCAAGGAAGGTGTCAGAGCTTGTTGGTAATAATCTCTACCTTCAGAGCAGAAAAATAATGGCTAATCTTTCAAATGTAACTATTTCACTGAGGGTGGTTGGGCACTGACCTACTTGTGGAAGGTGATGAATGATGCCTGTGCATCACTTGAGTTTTGTTACTTTATTTATTAAAACATCCTCATCCTGAAGCACATTTTTTTCCTCACATTTGCCCTTGCAGTTCTCTTCCCCATCCTGCTGGGGTGAAGCAGGGCAGAGGGGCGAGGAGGCAATGAGCAAGGGAATGTTTGATGCCGCAGTGCTGGCCGTGGTCAACTGGCAACCAAGGCAACGCCACACATTATGCTCCTGATTCCTTTCCACTTCACCCCTGCTACAAGTGAAGTGAAATATCCTGAGGAGTCTGTACTGCATTTCTGGGATTCAAAGGAAAGTGTGTGTACTTTCTGCACAGATGAAAAAATCCTACTGCTCTTCTTTTCCATAATGTGAAGTCACACTAGCTGCCCCAAGCCTTAACAGGAGACTAAGGTTTTGCTTCCAGTAAATAAAATCCTTCTAGCATAGTATAAAATAAAACAAAGGTTATCCTTAAGGTTTAAATGTCAAAAGGAGACCTTGAGAGTACTGGTTGTACAACCCAGTTCTGGCACAAATTTTAGCTTACAGCATAAAGTGTCATTCTGAGCAAGGTTCCAACTAAAACTCTTTCCCTTGGTTCAGCACGTGTAAGAAATGATAACACTTATTTTGCCTTTGCTTTCTCAAATAAATCTTTTTTAGAGTCTAAGCTTTCTTGCCTGTCTCATGTAATAATATTTTAGGCATACTATACTATACTGCCTATAGTGTACTCTAACACTATTAAGCTTCAAAAAGCTATTTCAGATGATTGCAGGTACCTTGTCTATATATTAGGAAGAAAATTTTGGTCATTAAAGCTCATTTTTAGTACTGAATTCAGCCAGAGCAACAAACTTTTATGGTGACAAAATTATGCAATGGTACAAAGAAGATTTTACTGCTGATTGGGACTTCAGTAATAGGTGGTAACTAGTTGATTCTGATTTCTCAATGCTGCAGGACCTGGAAGCCAGGAGTAGCTCAGTATTATCTTCCAAGAGTAACAGATTTAAAATCACAATAGTTTTCTCAAAAAAACATAAACATGTATTGAAATTATTTCCACTGCAGTGATTTCTTCTGCAATGTTTAGACCCAAAACAGAATTTGCTGTTGTGGTCTCTCCCTGGCAATAGTGCCACAATATATTCATTTCAGAAACTGTGAGAAAAAAAGGAGAAAAAGGAGGAAAAGTTCACCAGCACTATATTAAATGGCAGGAGTCTAATAAGAATGCCTGCATGGATAAATTGTGTCTAACACTGCGCACAGAACCTGAAAGGTCTACTTGCCTGAATAAATTGTGGAAGCATAGTCCACAATTTTAAGACCAAGGTTAATACTGTTGAGTGAATGAATGATGAAGAGAAGACATATTTGAATAATAAACACCTTTTTCAGTAGAAACTGCAGCTTACTGTACTTTCATACATTCAAAATAATACTGGTTCAAACAAAGATGTAATGATCCATGAGAACATAAAAATAAAGTATTCATTTATAACTCATTTGGGCATTCTTAGATAAAAACCTTTCCATCCTCTGTGGATATTCTATAAGTTTAGGACGCCTCTGTCAACTTGCATTGGCTTCTGTGCATTTCAAGGCAGCTCATTGCATTAGCAAAGGGAGCTTAGACCTTTTTTCTGGCATATATAAAAATTATTTTCTTTCCTTTAAAATATTTGAATTTACAACAGAAAAATTGAAATTTAGAACTTTGTAGAACAGGCAGGAGAGAATAAATGAACATACTTTGGCCTTGATTAGTAACTTGAATCTGATTAGATGTGTTTTACTAAAAAACCTTCAAACCATCTCTTCTCTTAATGTTTTTATATGAGGGTTTTTGGCTACTCAGAGACATGAGTTCAGATAAAAGAAACTCAAAGGTTAAGACTTCTTCAAAGACTACAAAATTTTCTTGCCAAAGCAGCCTTCAGTTCCTGCCATAACAGAATGTGCAGAAAATGCGGGCAACATTGGTGGTTTGTGGTGGGTTTTGTTTGTGTGAACCAGCAATTTGGTATTAAGAGTTAAATCATAACAAAATTATACTTCTATTTAAAGTTGCAACAATATGGATGTTCCCTGTTCTTTTGGGTTTTTTTGTTTGTGGTTTGTTATCTGTTCTTTTTGGTTTTTTTTAATTGAAGAAAAAAAAAGGAAAGAAGAGAAAGGAAAACAAAAAAAGGCCTGTTTTGCTTTATTTTGTTTAGATTTTTTTCCCTCTTCAAAACTCCAAAACAGGTCAAATTTTGGAGAAATGTTGTTCAAATTCATTGTATGGTTACTATTGAGTGATATTTGTCTTAAAGTTTGCTTTTAACTCTCTCACAAACTTTACCGATTCAGAAGGAGCTGAGAGAGAATTTTCAGTATCAAATTATGTATAGCTATACTGGGTTGTGAAGCATTTCAACTGTTTTAGTTTGCTTTTAAGAAGTATTTAAGCTGTTCTAGCTTTCCCAGAGTCTAAGTTCATGATTTTAGCATTTTGAATTAATGTAGTCTGATCCAAATATCTTTTAATTTTTTCAAGCCATAAAAAATGAATTGTAGAACTTTATTTTATTTTTTTAAACCAGAACAAAAATGTGATGCCTTTTCTTGCATCTAAATTAGAAAATTAATTGTTCTCTGGTTTATTTGTGTGCTGTATTAATCAATCTAGAGTTCTGTGTTATTTGCTTATACTGAAAAGCACCTCTGAGAGTTCACAGAACTATAAGGAGTGACTGCATTGAGTGAGACCTTGCAATCCAAAGCCTCTTATTTCCAAGGGGAATGTTGGTTATAGCCATCCTCACATCATGTACCTACGGGTAGGCAGGAATGTAAGCAAGCCTCAGAATGAGCCACAAAGAGGCATTCAAAAAAATATTTAAGAATTCATAATAGCAATTTACTGCTTAGGTTTTAAATTTTTCTGAAGCAGACTAACTTATTTTTTTTTTTCTGTAAGCCTCTGTATTTACATGCATGTGTTACAGCCAAAAGCTATGAGCAAATTAATTTAAAATTTATCCCTAGGAGCATCTTCTCAACTGTTTGAAGAGTTTTTTATCCATTATAACTGGAATGTTTTTCACCGTTATTACAGTAGTAATAAAACTTGTAATGCATTTCATATCTCATGTCTGTGCACCAACGTGTATTTAACCTTCAGTGTTCTTTGGCTGTGCATGGAGCAGCAGCAGTGAAAACATGCTTCTGTTTATCACTGTATGCTAACCTTAAAGCACAACATTTAGCAGTGTTCCAATAAGCTGCAATTACAAATGGTGATATTACCATAACAGATTTTGAGTGTACTTTTCCCAGCTCTGTGTAATAGAGATGAGAATGTCTATATGCCAGACCAAACACTGAGGCCAGAAGGGAGTATTAGGTTGTGTTTTTATAATAGACTTTGTGCCTATCTGGTTTAGAACATATGCTCTGTGTCCTGAATCCATCCAGGCATGCACAGAAAGTGATTGAAAGGTATCTTTATCACTTCTCCTAGTCTCTGTAACCCTGGCAGTTCTGCTTAAATTTACAGTAGAAAACAGCAACTAAATCAATAAAACAGAATGAAACGCATTATAAGTGTCTTTCTGTCACAGTGGATGTGATTCTGCTTGGCACTGAAATATTGATCGTTTAAATAAAGTTAATTATTGCCACAGAATTAATTCAGGAGAATACAGGAGAAACAAATGCAATCCATAATGTGATTTTAACACATGCTGCAATTAAAATTGTAGCCCTTTACTCGATCACAATCTGTGTCAGCTCCAAAGTTGGGGACCTCTCCTGTTTTATTTGAATAACCACTTATCCTACCAGTTGTTCTCAAATTAATAGGAATGCAAAGGTCATGTTTTGATTTTAATGATAGCCAGCAGCCCATCATAACTTTTTGGGCTCCTTTCCTTAATTTTTTTGATCATAATGCAGTATGCATTGCCCAGTACTGTTTCTCCTGGTCCGTTCTACTACATGTAGCTGTCTTATTTATTAAAGGAGTAGAAAGATCATATTATGGAATTATGACAAAAAAAAAAAGATTAATGAAATAAATATGTAATATGACTCTCAATAATTACTAAGAAAAACTTACAAAAATTAGTACAGAGGATTAACTTCCAGTTAAAACTGACTCTTACATATGCATACAGTCTATAACAGACCATAAAGAGAACACACAGTGTTGCACTTAGTGTGACTTTTGTGGGAATGGCACCATAGGTAGCACAGGAAAAAATGTAGAAAGAATGATATTGAACATAATAGTCCCCGTAATCTTTTAAGAAATGAAACACATAAATAAATGAGGGGCATTCCAGAGATCTCAGGCAACAGACAATGCAAACAATGTATATTCTTGCAAATACATTCTCTGGTACTGAATTCACTTTACAGCACTCTCTTGTTTACCTTCTCCTGACAAAATTTAGTACAGATACGGCTCAGTATTTGGATAAGTTGTGAATAAACAATCTTCTATCTATGTTATTACTCTTTTTAAATGACAGCAAGCAGCTCTTTCTTCCAGCATAGGATTATTCTAATTCTAACATCAAAATTAATCAAACTCTCTTGGTTAATCAAAATTATATATTATCATCCTGATTGCAATCATCTATCAAAGATCATTTCCTCCTGCAGTTTATACAGTACATAATCAGTGCAGAAGAATAACAAGCCAAGTCTAAAGTGAAAACATTTGTTGTATGGTAAATAAAACCATTAAATGGACTGCAAGAATCTGGCACTTCCTAGGCCTCCCACCTATATATATCTTGCCTTTCACAAACTCATGTGAGATCATTCCACAGCCTTATCAACTTGTGCAAAATTACTTTAAATTTTGGGGGCATTTTTTTTGTTTTTGCTTGTTTTTTCCTTTTTCTTTTTTATCACTATCCTCATATAACGATGTGAAACTTTCTGGTTAAGGAAGTTAAAGTCAGAAAATTTGCTGAAGATTTTCAGAGAAACTTCATGTTTCTTTGTTGCTTAGCTACTGACTTCCGTCTTGTCCTTACCTGACTCCATGCTGTATCAGCCAGAATATGTCCTTCAGGTTTATTACCAATTGAGAAATAAACCTGATGGTCTCAGCCAACCAGAGATAGCAGTATTGAGAAATGGCACTTTTATTTCAGATTCATTCAAAATATGATTGCACTAGGAATACAGAAGGACAATGGGTCATTAAATAGTGATGCAGTGAGTTTTTGGTTGGTGTCCCATAGAACCCTGAGCTTTAACTCACAAAATTAGAAGGCAAGACATTTTCTTTACACATTTTGACTGAAATTGCCTCAATTTCAACAGTGTATTACAGAAATACAGAAAGACACCGTAGAATTGTCTAAACATTTAGAATTAGCTGGTAAATGTTTTCAGCATACTACTATAAAATACCTTGTGCTACTCCTTAAAGATTGATGACTAACTTAAAGTGGACTGTAGCCAAGGACAAAAAGTCCTCCCAAATCTTTGTCAAAGTTTCTTAGAAGCAAAAGAGTTATTGCTTTGACTTTACCCACCAAGAGGCAGAAATGGATAACTGTTGTATGCCATGTTTAGGTCACACATCTCTCAAGTGCTTCACTGGCTAACTTGTAAATTACCAGCTGAGTACAGGTAACACTAAAGATCAGTCAAGGTGAAATCAGAAGCAATTATCTAGCTTATAAGTCAGAAGTAGGGAAAAAAAAAAATAAAGGTCACAAGAAGTCTCCCTTTGTTATGAAAGACAGAATGTACTTGAAGAAAACAGGTTTTGAAGGATCATTTCAAAAGTTTGAAAAGCCAACAAGGCTTACCTTGGCTATACATGTCTGATGTTGGAAAGGCATTGTGGAAGTCACGAAATCCAGAGTGGGGATAGTGTGTGCTCGGCCATATGACTTCTCCTGTTTACATGTATATAACTTCAGCACATAAATCCCTTTTATTTGACATGACATAATTGGAACATATCATAAGTGTACAATCATGACTCTTTGCTCATGTTTTTTCAGAAGTTTCTTTTCCATGCTCTTCAAATTGCATGATGAAGCACACTAATAGACTCATTCTCCAATTCAAAGAGAAATTATTTGTGTAACAAGTACATGAAGTGCTGTCTGAGTCTACACTGAAATTCACAAAAAACACAAAGATGCCTACACATAATTAAATATTCAAAGGCTGAACATGCTAATTTATTCGATCTTTGTTAAAATTTTTGGGTGATAATTGATCAAGTCTGGTTTTCAAAGGAATTATTAGGCTTGAATATATGAAGTAAGCTTTACAGTTCCTGGAATTTTTGGAGATTTGTTTTTTGGAAACAGGAAACAATGAATGAAGATGTAGACAATACCGTTACATTAAGAAGGATTTGAAAATATTTCAAACACTATGGGTCTAGAAGGATTAACTAATTCAGACTAGAGAGATTTCTGGTAAAGAGAAACCAAAAAGTAGAGAAATATCGACGCTGGAAAAAATCAACAGAAATACTTGGATCAGATTAAAAGACATGTCCTTGGAAAAAAGGACAAGAATTATTCTTGATGGGATTCCTGATGAAATAGTATCATAGGAAGTGGACAAGAAGCAGCTTGTGGTTTTGAGACACCTATTCTGAAGTCCGCAGGAAGAATAAGATTATATTTTCTCTCCTCATTATAATAGAAATCAAACCTGCAGAGGCAGATGCAATAAAAATAGATAGAAAATAAAATGAAAATTCCTTAGCTAGGATTTTAGACAAGGTTTGATTAAGAAGAAAATATATTATTTATTGCATATTATTATAGGTATATTATTTGGTGGAACAGATTCTCACAGTCATTTCACTGGAGCTACATCTACCATATCTGCATTGGTCCTGGACACTCTAATCTTGTAAATAAATTGTATAAACTAGGAGGGTTGATAAACTATTTTAAAGAAAAAAAAAAAAAAAAAAAAGAAAGAAAAAAGAAAACTGCAAAACCTAGAGCATATACAAAAATGAAATAAAAGTGAAAAATATTTTTTACAGGTTTAGGTTTTGGTAGACTATTTTAACTTGCCATCTGGAGATATAATGATATAAAAAGGCTTACATAATATAGAGAAAAGTGCTTTAAAGATTCTTGCCTTTGGAAACACTTTTCTTTGTAACACTTGTTGCTATGCCAGAAAACATTTTCAAGACACAGCATACAACTAGTGACTTGCAGACGAGTGGGTCAAACCCAGAAGGTCGTGTCAGTTTAATTTCATGGTAGGAGATGAGAAATTGCTGATGGGTCAGGGAAAACGGGATCTGAGTACTCATATCCATCTGTTCCTTGGGGTATATATAGAGGCTTTTTAATCCCATCTGTTTGTGGTAGCCAGAGCACAGGTTGTATGATCAGCACTTACTAACTGGCTTTTCTTGACACAAGTGTAATTCAAGTTTGGTGTTTTTATTTCATATTTTTGTAACATCAGCAGAATGAATCCAAGCTTTAAAGATATTCTTGACTTTTACTATCCCCATTTAAAATATAGCTGAGCTTAGAAAATATTTTCAAATGCATGCAGACTGTAAGGTTGCAAGGAGAATCTGAATGCATTACCCAATGTATCAGCCCAGTCCAAAGCCTAGTCTCTAATCCAAAAATATGATTTAGAATTTCTTTTATTTCATTAAAAAAACCTGTAATTTGTGCTGATTTGTAAGCCTGTAGGATTGGTCAAATGCAAATAACTGAATCATGGTGCTCTGATGCAACATTCAACATTGTTAAGCAGAAAGTCATCAGTGAGCTTGATCACTAATGAGAATCATAGGGATTAGGAAATAGGATATGAGTTCTTGGTTTTGTAGGAGGGAGGTAGATAGAACAGGGAGAAAGAGAACTCCATGGCTATTTCCTATTAATTCTCAACATTTTCCTAAACTCTAAATTTTTCGCCTCTGGATTATTATTACTGTATTTTATTTCTAAGTAATATTTTTATCTGAAGGTTTTATATCCCCTTAGAAAGTCAAGCATTTCTTAAAGCAGCCTATAATGTGGATATTTTAAATCCATGAAACATATGTTGAAATTAAGGGAAAAATTATTGTCATTCTAAACTTTTGAAATTTGTGAATAGTTAAGGATTTAAATTCACATGAAAGCACTTAATGGTGAAATGTAATTTTTTGATACACTAAACAATTGTAAAACCATGCTGTTTATTCAGGTATATTTAGCTGAGTGAATGTAAACATCTTGGTCTCAGTGAACTGTTTAAGACACACAGTGAATTAATGACAGATGAGAAAATAGAACACAGGTGCCTCAGGCATCCAATTTTTTCCCTGTGTTAAATAAAAGCATCTTTCTGTTTGACACAGCAATGAATTTCAGATTTAAAAAGTCCTGGTGTTAGCAGGAGCAGCTTACTTTTATTATTCTAAACTGATCTGGGAGGAAGAAATCAAACCAGATTAAACAAGTCGTGTGTTCTCATTTACATAACTGTAACCCACAGAAAACTGTGCCACAGTAAACAAGATATCTTAAGATAGCTGAGATCTGATTACATATACGGTACTGAAAATAAAAAAAAAAAATTATAGAAGTCCATGACTCTCTTGGAGACACTTCTCATGGAAATAAAGGAGGAAAACATTACTTCAAAGAAATGGAAAAATATAACGGGGAGAGCAGACTTTATGAGACTAATTTCCCAGGATAAGCTAACAGGTATGAAGGTGAGGGTGGCAGAATTCTATCCAATCCTCAGAAAAAGAAGATATGAAAAAATCCTTTTTGCTGAAATTATTTCCTTCCTTGCCAATTCTAAACTTGGACAATGTCTACTGCAATGATAAAATTAAATATACTCCTGACTTTGTAATTAAGCCTGCAACTAAAATATTTCCTAGAAGTTTTGCATCTCATAATATATGAGATTCTAGAACAAGATGACAGCAACCTTAGCTGGCTTGGTTACATGTCCACAGTAAGAACTTCACGGTCACAGGGGGAGCAGTAATGACCACTGCCATGGGCATCTGGGCTCACAGTAACACCCACTTGCCATTTCACACCAAGTGGCCCTCACAAAATTGGGCCCCATATTACTGTGTCTTCCCCCTTCTCCTTTGCAGTTTCCTTGCCCAAACTTTTCCCTTTATTTATCTGAACTGTCTCTGAACTTTTGAGACCACCACTCTTATATCTTATGCTCTGCCCCCACAGGTCATTTCCACATATAAGCAGGCACAATGAGTTCATCCATTATCTCCAAAATGTCCCCTCTTGCTGAACAAGTGCTTAGCTACCAAAATCATGACAGAAAAAGATGTGGACATGCTCCACCATCAGATGTTCTTTTCACTATCACTCAGGCTGTGCTTATATTTAGCCACACAGCCTTTCTGTCTCTTGCTATGTTGCCTCCCCTGAGCAGAGAGGGAGCTGCAGAAGCTCTCTTGAGCAGGCTGGGCTTAGCAAATCAGGCAATCCCAGTTTATACTGAGCTTTATTGCTGCCTGTCTTGTTTTCCCTCAACTGTCTTACTATCCTTTCGCATTTACTGCAAAAATGGACTACTGTGTGGCAACATGGGCACCAAGGGTTCATTCAGACAATAAAAAAGTATTTTGCAATAGTCCAGGATATATGAACAATGGTTCAGGAGCATTATTCCATTAGTTTCTTGTGATCACAGAAATAAGAGATGAAGAAGACACTTCAGGGTATCTTACCATCTTTGATTACCAGAGAGATGGACAGATGTTCCTGGGTCACATCTACCATTCTTCTACTTAGTCCAGTAGAATGTATTTTATATTTCTCTCAGGAAGTTAACAGAATCATTATCACAGGAATTTTTTCTTAACATTCAGTCTTAAATTTCATTGCTTAATATCATTCTGCATCTTTACATAACGAGCTTAGTAAGCTATAAAAAGAGGGAAAGCACTTGCTGGCCAAGCAGGTTTCTGCAAAACTCTTTCAGCTCTATCAGAGAAGTTGTACCATTGTTCTTGGTCCTGCTGACATATGCAGTAATTGGGGAATATTTCACTTGTTCTGACAGAATGAATCCAGTACTATGTGTGTAATATGAAAGTGATTAGAGTAGAGAAAAAGCTAGCTATCGACAGGACAAAGCAATTTTTTTTCTGTGCATTAGTATGAACTCTTCTGCAATTGGCATAAGATTTATTTGTTATTAATAGACTAAGGAATTCCTATAGGCATTAAACTTTCCCTCTTAAAATGCATTTGGTTGAATTTTAGTATCAGTAGTACCAATGGCAATATATCTGGAGATCTCAAAAATCCAAAATATGTTTTGAATCCCTTCATATCCCTTCCCTTCTCTCATGTAATTGCAACACATATGTATTCCCTCTGATTCTCCTGCAGTTTTCTGCTGAACATAATCTGTATATAATCTGGCCATAAATTCTTCTTACAGGGTACCTGGTTCAGATTTAGACCATCTTTTGGGAGAAAGAACCTATAGAAAGAGTTTTCTCTTTTTCTGTCTCATGCCATCATTCACTACAAATGCCTACTGTTCCCATAAAAATAGACAACTTGCACCCATCAAGTTTTCTTTTCCCCTGTGTATATTAAACTCCTCTCAGACAAATATTAATTAGACAAATATTCTGGAGAACTTGAGGTCATATCCCCATCTTACATGTAAACAAGAACAAGATGTCTGTGTCAGTGATTTGCAGTAAACACTTGCATATTGTTGGAAAAAAATCTCCTTTAAACTTTTATGATTGCAACCCTCTCCCTGCAGCTTCTGTTTTGGGAAAATCCATTCTTTTTACAAGTTATTCATGATTAGTCCCACTCTCTCCTCATCTGTTAAATAACTCTTCATATATCAGAATTTCCATAAGTTCAGCATTTTACTGGCTTTTTACCTATCTTTCTAGCTCAATTTCATCTATCTTGAAAAAACTGCATGCAATACTCTGGATTTTCCTTCAGTCAGAAGTGTACTTCTGCTGTTCATTTCTCAATTCCTTCGCTAGTAATTGCTGATGTTCAGTCTGGGAACTCTTTCTATTTTATTTTATTTTTTTTTATCAGTGCTGAATTTTCAGCTGAGAGTGACACATCAAATCATCTTCTTAAGCAAGTAAAAAAATAAAAAACAAACCAAAAATCCCCAACTATTTTAGTGCTTCACAGGATAGTTTTCACCCACATGCCTTATTTTGACCTTATGACATAGGATTTCATTTGCCATTTCATTGCCCAGTCAGACAGTACAATTCTAACTCATGACAGTTTTAGTTTTGGTTTTTCTTAATAATTTTTTATCATCAAATTTTGTCAGTTCACTAGTATTCCTTTTTTACTGAGCAGTATAGCACAGATCCAATTAACAGCACTGGTAACTAAACGAAGTTCAGTTTGAGTCAATCACAAACTGCCCCTTCTCTTGGTGCTCTGCAATGCAGATATTCAAAACTGTCTGCATATTCACCAGAAATGGTGAGCAGCACAATTAATGCCAGACACAAAGAAATTAAATTTTAGTAAGAAGAGACCTGAAGATATTAAAAGACCTTTTGCCCTCATTGCACATGCAGCATCTATAAGATGAGATTTACAATGTCTTTAAGAGGAGGTTTGGTCGTTTGTTTTTTTGTTTTCTTTTAATAAGGAATCAAATTCCTGAAAAAAACACAAAGAGTGTGACTGGAGAATTGTACAACTTGTTAGGCAAATATCTAGCAAGCCCCAAAAAATTAATGTGCCTTTGGTAAAAAAATGAGCTAGGTTTCTGAACTCTTCTGCTGCCTAGTGCTCTAACTTTGTAGTATTGAAGAAGGAAAGGGATTTATTTCCTCTCTCAAAACCTATATTTAAGCTAAAAATTTCCTTGGAGACACTTACAGAGAAAAATTATTACAGGTGTTCAAAAATATCAAGTGCTTAATATTCTTAAGCTTTTTAATGGCTATGGGTGTGTTCATGTTACACAAGAATATAATCTATATTATATTATCTATAACATCTGCACTTGTGTTTATATAATTTCTCATGCAAAGCAAATAGTGATTTAAAATTGTTTTCCTTTGTGTGAACTTCTACATTTTAAACAAGTATTTCTTAGTTCTTTTCAGCACTAGTATACAGTATCATCCTTTGAAGTATTCTTTTACTATGTCATAGAATTTAAGGAAAATCAAGCACTCTGAGATAGGCTTGAACTTGTCTTCTGAAATCTGGACTACCACAAATGGCAATTGTGTCTGCAGTGTTGATTAATTTACCTTATTAACAAAATCTGAATTACTTAAAAAGCAAAGAACAAATAAAAAAGGGAGAGATAAAGCCATTGAAAACATGTGTTTTAAAATTAACAGAAAGTCATAAAATGAGGTATCAAATCAAATCAAATCACACTTTTACTTTATTATTTTATTTGTTTTAATAATAAAAAATGTAAATACATTGTTATGAGATTATTTTTTAATTAAAAAGATTGGCAGAAATCAACCAAACCAAACCAAACTGAACCAAACCAAGCCACCACAACAACAAAAGAAGCTCCCATACTCAGAAAGTGCTGATCCAGTATGTTTGTTTTGTCCCTGATGAAGTTTTTCAAGCATTTTTACTTTCTTCTCCCTCTGTTCCTTAAAGACCTGACTCCAGGAAGGGTATTGTGACATTTTATTTTTGATCATTAAAACATCCTTTAATCGTTATAAGCAAGGTGCTATAACAGGTAAAACACTGTTATTTTTTCATAATGTGGCATGTAGTTCCTCTTTACAGAAGAACATTACAGCAATTTTGTGTGCTCAAAGATGTACAGGTCCGCAATGTTTTTCTATTCAGTGAAACAAGTAACTTCAACCCCATTAAAGCTGATCCTTGCTTCAGATCCTCTGCTGACCAGATTTTGGCAGCTCCCCTTGAAATATCTGGCAATCTGTCAGACGGTTACCACTTCAGAAGTACTAATTTTCCTTTTAGATGAGGTGCAGCATTAGTCATGTATTTTCTTTGTTACAGCAGATGTAGAACCCAGCAGCCAAGTGATCAACACACACCCAGGCTTTGCCCTGCTGCAAATGCTTCAGTTATCAAACATATGGTCTGATGTTGCGAGTCTTGCTTAAATGTTGTAGCTGAAATCAGCTGTGCAAGAACACTGAAACCAGGGAGGACTCGGCTCTCTTTTGGATAGCAGGATTTCACAGAGCCACCTGCAAAATGTGTTCTGTGCAGCTGACAGAAACATTACTATCAACTTGCAGATGCTGACAGAGAGATGTTATTTTACACAGTGCTCAGAATCCCCCTCAAATATTTTAAATAACAGAGAAGCATGTACAGGGGAAAAAAAGTAATGAAGGCTTTAATGTGACAATGGAAATGCTGTAGTTCCAAGGAAACTATACGTAAAGAGTCTCAAATGTAGCAGTAGGGCCTGGCGGCTCAGAAGATTTCGGGATGTTACGGAAAGTTAGTAACCCCCCCTCTTAGGGATCCTAACTTAGGATAGTGAGGCCTCCTGCAATTAGCCAATAGCACCTAGCTGTGACGAAAGCAGATGGGAGTAACACAGTGACCCTAGGTTATAAAATGTCAAATTCTCCAGCAATAAACACCATTTTTGCCATCCATCACATTGGTGCTGTGGGTTATGGTCCGAGTGGCCAAGGGGGGCCACCGTGATGGCTTCTGAACCAGGGTGTCTGCCTTGCTTGAAAGGCCACACTCAAAATATTTTGAATAATTTTTAACTTTCAGAAACCCTGTGAGAAGGTTACATGGTTACATGGTTATATTGCAGGCACCTTTCCTGCTATTCAAGAAAAGACTCCTTCACTCAAAAGTCCTTGTCTCCGTGTGTAAGGCAATCCTGAATACACAGCAGAGAATGGAGAGATACATAAGAAGAAATGACAACTGAGTTCAAATCCCTTTCAGTTTTGCTAAACTGCCATTTTGAAGTAGTAAAGGGGACATTTGATAACAATAAATAATTCTCCAGTAGCAATCTGGGAGCTGAACAGAAACACTTTATCCTTTATTAAGAATAGTTTCGAAGGAACACAATCTAGTTCAATGATAGCTTTCTCTGTATAATTGCCAGCACTACACATCTCTGGCCAATTTCCCGTAGATCCTTTGAACAAAGTACAGAAGATGAGTTATATCTCAGCATAATTTTTCAGGAAGCTCCCTTATTTTTTTATTCTGATCTCTGGAGTTAATAATGCATTACCCACTTTAGATCACTATTTCCAGATGTTTATCCAGGCATCACCAGGTTACGTATGCCTGAACACATCTTCTTTAAAGAAATTGCAAGTGCAGCCTTAAGCCAGTGTAATCCTGAGAGGAAGATTAACCTTTAGTTGAATTTACATTATTTTTGGAGCATGACTAACCTTTTATTTGGAAGTATTAAACAGGAGGAATTGGACTATTTACAGATGGACCTAACCTGCTGGTTGAAAGCCAAATTCTGCTCTTGCTGGAATTAGTAGGACTTTTGTTAAAGACGTAAGAAAAAGATCACTTATCCCTCTTGTGCTTAACTTTGATTTTCAGACACTCTCAAAGAATCACAATTTCAGTCATTATCAAAAGGAATAAAGAGACTCACAATCTCTGTAAATAGGGGCTCTTCCACTGAGGTAATTTTTTTTCCCCTCTCTGCACATTATATTATAACCAAGAACTATATTATATTATATATTTTATATATAAATATAGAAAAAAATATTATATATTGTTATCATATGTTAAATAGTTAATATAGTTATATTTTTATAAAAAAATATAAATGAAATAATATTATGTATATACTTATATATAATGCTATATTATGCTAGGATATACCAATTAAAATATTTTAGATACTTTAGTTGCAACTGCATGTGCTTGCAACTGCAACACAAAGCCACCAGATTCCCCTTTTCTCTCTTATTCACAGTTTTTTAAATTCAAATTTATCAATCCAAGCAAATTTAAGAAACAAAGAAAGAAAAAAACAAAACAAAAAACAAAGAAAGAAAAAAAACAAAACAAAACAACAAAACAACAAAAAAAAAGAGGACTTTTTTGGCTCCAAGATTTACAGTGCTATCAGTCAAAAACAGAAGAGAAACTTGTAAAGCCAAATACTGCAATAAATGGAATTGTATTTGATTACACTTAAGAAATTAGAACATTCCTCTTAACATCAAATGAGATGCTCTTCACCTTGCTGCAGCTAATGGGGATTTATGGCAGAGGACAGAAGCAAGGTAGTCAGTAAATTTGCCACTGGTTTATATCCATGCTATTCTTTCCCCATGAAGGATTTGGTGTTTTCTGATTTTTCTGGTGTGTGGGTTGGGTGCTGATAGTCTCTTCTTGAAACAGAATGTAAAATGAATCCATTTCATTTCTTTCTGGGAAAAGCCAACAGTGGCTATAAAAAATCAGCCAATGTCAAGTCTTTACTTGGTGGAGTCTTGTGTAATTAACACAAAGTTTTCCACTTAGCATGTGAATTAGTATTTTTTCCCTTACATAGGCAAAAAATCTGCAAATATTCTTTATGTTGGTGATTCCAATAAGCAATAAACTTCATTTTTAACTTCCAAATATTGGCTAGGAAGGAACCTGTCTTCTAGTAATTGAATAGAAAGCAGAATACTGAGCAGAAATTGGTAATAAGGAAAGGAAAGGGATATTCTGTAACCAACTTAGGCTACATTTCTATATGGTATAATACAAAAATATAAGATATTAAGACAACGACAGGAAAGAGGTCCTGGAAGATCATACATTAAAACCTTTAAGAGGGACCCAAAGGAGTTTAACACATACATAATTAATGCAAGATTCTAGTCACTTCGTGTTTCTGATCTTTTTAACTATACCTTTGTATTTCTCAGGCTTGTCATAGTGGAGTCTTAGCTAAAACTTGGTACAGTTATTTAATGAGTTGGGCACAAATTAGCCCTTAAACTGCTGAGGTCTAAGGGCTTTTTGGCCACAAGTATAGGATATGAACTCTTCAGAGACA
The DNA here is from genome assembly GCF_030490865.1 of Poecile atricapillus. Lineage (NCBI taxonomy): Eukaryota > Metazoa > Chordata > Aves > Passeriformes > Paridae > Poecile > Poecile atricapillus. Next base: position 138,882,029 of record NC_081249.1, on the reverse strand, counting down.
AATGCTGTCAGAGTGCAATTGGTAATGTAATTTAGAATACTCTATTTTAAATAATATCTTGGTATTTTGTATGGCTTATCCTTACCCTGGCACCATGAAATACTTCAGCTGTTGCAAGGTTTCCAGGGAACAGTGGAATTTACTGTGCATAGGTGTACAAGAGATATCAAGATGATCTGTGCTACTCTTCCAACTGATGTGCTCATGGACTCTAAACACTGGTTGCAAAGTCTATCACCTTTGAGAAGTGTTGGCGAATGCACCTTGTGTTTACTTTTCAGTGCCAGATTAAGTGTCATGTCTCTCTGTCCTTGCTGCTACAGAAATTGTGACTGGACTAGAGGAGGAAAAATGCATATTTTCTACACAGTACTACACTTATTTAGATGAGCATGCTTGGGGTAACAGCATAAAATGACAGGTTTATGCTCTTCTGAAGTATTCAGCTGTGAACTAACCCACAATAATTTACTGTGGCAATGTGATGGATATGAAATTTCCCTTCTCTAGAGGACACCAATATCTGTTCAATAGAAAACAGGCGAAGGATTTTGTTGAAATGCTACAGAGTTCTTTCACAGTACATAAAAGAAACACATCAGATAAATTTTAATATAACTTCCACCGGTGCAACAGACATCTATTGATTTGGATTATTGAAATGTAAAGAAGGACCAAGCTGTTAATAAGGAATAGTTTATAGTTTCATTAACACATTAATGATTCATCAGGGATTTAATTTTAATATCTGTTCCAAGGGCTGCAAGTAGAATTAAAGGTAGTATTGTGCTGGATCCTTTTTTCTTTCCCTCCCTTCCTTTACAGAAGTTTTGAAATTAGCAGAGAGGATATGTCTGTGTTGCAATGCACATCATGTTTGCATGCTTTCCTGTCTTGTTGATTTAGAGGAATCTGTTATCTCAGACAGAGGATTTGGGGATTGCAGATTTCGTGATATACAGATCATCTAGCTAAAGTCTTCACCTTTTCATTGCTATATTTTAGTACCTTATTGCTATCTTTTGTCTTGTCATAAATTCTGTTAGCAGCTATGTTTGAAATACTCACCTTGTGGTCAAGTGTGTTGTACCAACATAAAAATAAAGGTATGGAATATATTCTGAATATGTGTCAATGTAGTTAGAGCACACATTCTGTACACTGGCTTTATGGACTGACATTAATATTATCTTTGTTTCCATGACAAAAACAAGGCATGTTTTCATGTTTGTTTTCATGATTCTTCACTGTGAGGGTGGTGAGGCACTGGAACAGGTTTCCCAGAGAAGCTTTGGATGCCCCAACCCTGGCAGTGTCCAAGACCAGACTGGAGGGAACTTTTAGCAACCTGGTTTAGTGACAGTGTCCCTCCCAAGGAAAGGGTTGGAGTTGAATGATATTTAAGGTTCCTAACACAAGCACAAACAATCCTATGATGACAGAATTTCATTTTTGAGTAAGAGCTGTGAGTTTTCAGTCCTTGAAGAAGACACTCATTGCTTTAAGGTGTCTTTACATAATCTTATGTACCTGAAAGTTACAAATATAAGTTAGGATCCTGTGAATGTACATTAGTCCAGTATGCCTACATTTTAACTGAACATCACTTTCAGGAAGGAAAGTTAAATGTGATTATGTGGGAAGCACTGCATATGCACTTAATGAGGAAAGCTTAGAACTGGTGTCTGGTGGTTCCTAGGAAAATGTTCCCGAACCAGAAAATTTCCAAGTCCTCATGACTTACTCTTTTATAAGCTTAGGTATGAAGGAAAGAAATTTTCAGGTAGAAAAATAAAGTGGATCTCATCTCAAATACAGAAAGCCTTTTTTTTTTTTGTTTTGTTTAAATCTGCCTTTTAGCAATTTAACCTGAGTGAAAACAAACTGGCTTGTTATCCTCCCACTGGTGCTAATTGAGAGCCACTGTAGGAATATCAACAACCTCCATTAGGAGGATCAGGGTCTGGTTTATGACTTGACAAACATTCTGCTGTGTTATCAAAAGAAGATAGCATTAATCTAAATTCTAATACTGGCCTCCCTTAAAAATAACTCAGACATTGCACACCACAATTTTCTCAAACCTTCTAATTCCATGTTTTCATCTAGACATTAGGATAACAGCCGTCTTAGAAGGCTCATTGTCTGTGCTTTGTCTTTTGAGACTTTTTGATCAATTGGTTACTAGCCTGAACAGGTAATTCTAAGGTGACTGAAATAGTTTGTGTCTGTTTACACTGTTCTAATTAGAAACTAATGTTTTACCTCTCCTGTTATTTCCTCTAACATCAAAACATCACACCAGATATTTTGTGCTTTTCATCAGACCTTGTGAACTCCTTGAATGACTGAAGAAAATAAAACAGGCAATTATCAGATATTTTAGTGCCATGTAACTCCAAATTGAAGGCCTGCAGAGCCCTAGTCTGTGCAACATTAAGTCTGTGTGTGTGTAAATATGTAAATAAAAATAAGTGGCAGGCTTGTGGGGGGGAAGGAGAAAGCGATTGAGGAGGAATAAGGTTATTCCTGGCCTTTATTTTTAAATCATGTTGTCTAGAGATATAAAATAATATTAGTTTTTTTCTATGTTTTCAATAATATGTCAAAAAAGCTTATCTACTCAGATTTTGGTGAAAAAGGGCGATCTAAGGCATGGTTAGTTAAAGTCACATTTCACTGCAGATGATGAAAAAATAAGCAATGAAGAATGGGATTTTTTAAAGGCTCTGTTAAAATGTTCCATACAATAGGTCCTCTATTTCTGTTTTTGGATATCAGTGGAAAATTCAGCCTAAATGACTAATTAATATATGTGTATGATGTTGTGTTTTATTGTTCTGACAGTAAATTAACGGAAGAACACCATTGGGCCTACTTGGATCAGGTGTTTTGTTAAATCCTAACTACAAAGCAGGTTTATGGTTTATTTTTAATGTTTAAAACCCTACTTTTCACAATGAAGCTCGTCCTGGTGGGATCTTGAAGATAAGAGCCTGCATCCTGATTTTAGAATGGAAGAGGAGCTGATAGTTGGCATGTCGCAATTAAAGCGCTATTTTCAATGTTCTGGGCTAAACAAATGCTCATTGAAAAGCTGCACGGATTGGGAACAGAAGGGCAACAAGAAAAGTGGAAGGACAGGATTTTAGTAGGAAAATAATATTCTTATTGTTGATATATTACTTTTGGTATCCTTTATTAAAAAAAGTATTCTGTTCTCAAACTGTGTTTTCTTTATATTTTTCTACTTGAGACTCTGCATCCTTAACTTAGCACTCTAGAAGACACTTCATGAATTAGAACTGATAAACCTTGGCTTTATACAACTATAACAACTTCAAAGAATCACTGGAAGTTTGGTGTCTGCAGCATGGGGAGAAAGCATTGGTGCGTACGTGGTGAATCAGAGAGTACAACAGATGATCCATAGTTTTAAAAATTAATAAATTATGTATTCCTAAGGCAGATTTCATCTAGTAAGTAGAATATAATAGATAAATAAAAAGAAATATTTCAGGCTTTTGAATAATTGCTTATTTATCATACACCCTTATGAATGATTTTTACCTCGTTTAAATGGAAGACCAAAAATTTGCCAAATTCATGGCAACTTGTGATAAACTCTGCCTCAGTATTTCAGATGTACTGTGTTCCAAATGTCCCATTAATATTGCTTGGGTTATAGATGGCTGCATAGATATCTTTGTGCCTCCACAAGAATGCATCACCAGGATAATAAACCTTCATGTGGATGCATCTGTATGACTCATCTGAGCAAATCTTAAAAAAAACAAAAGACAGAGAGAAATGATGTCTGAATGTTGTCAACATTCAATTTGTGACTTAAACCTAATTTTTACTTTTATGGGTTTAAAAGTTGTGTTCAAGTTTAATATGAGAAATCCAGCTTTTATTGAAAATGAAACAAAATAAAAAATCAATCTCCCTGATTTCCCAAGACACTTTTCAGGTAACAAGAAATTTCAAGAAGCTAAATTTAGTCTGCCCTTTAAACACTTAGAAGCTTCTTTAATGCCTGAACTTCTAGAACTCTCATTTTTTAAGTTATCTCTGTAAAAAAGGTTATTTATTTCTTCCTTTCTGTAGGGAAAATTAAAATTCTTATGTAGCATATGGAGAGGTTTTGTAATGTTTTTCTGAACAAGATCCTTGACTGAATGTACTCACCAGCCAGAGCTGAATGACTTAAATCTTTCTTGAAGAGCATTCCTTTTTTTAGAGGTCTGAGAAAAGTGAAAATCTGAGTAATAACAAGTTATTTCTTCTTTTGCTGTGAATGGAACTGAAGAAGTACCCACCCATCTTGGGGAACAATGAGTGGGCATCAGGATTTTAACAACTGGAAGCCTAGGATCCAAGTGTGAACAGTTCAGCTATTAATTTTTACAGCAATCAGAACAGAGAAAAGAAGATTCTTTGGGCAAGAAAAACAGATTCACTTTGTCAAGTGAGTACAAATTAAGGTAGGGCTTGATTCTGTGAACAGGAGGACTTCACATTGTGTATTTCAGTTAACTAATAAACATTGTTTCTTGTTGAGAAGGTTTCATGAATCAGTGTAATTTTTTTGGTCATATCTCTTCAGGAACTCTAGGAGTTTTAGCACAGTTTCTATGGATCCTTTGCAGAATTGAGACAAAATCACAGTTATTGAAGGTGTAAGGTCAGACAGAAAGAAACCAGGGGACTTTTTCTGACACTGAAGTTATCCTGAGGACTATTTCAAAGAGTGGGAAATGTACCTTTAACCTGATTACACAGAAAAGGGAGTTTGTGCTCTGAGTGCAGCAGAGGAGCAAGTGGCTCTCAGCAGAAGAGTGTTTACTGAACTGAGGACTGAGCCTCCAAGTTCAGCATTCCAGTAGCCGTTTTTAGTGTGTCATTTTGGATTGTTATAAGAATGTGATTTTGGTCATGATAAAGAGAGCAAGTCAATCTTATTTTATTAAACTTAGCAGCAGTAATATCTTCTAGGAGGGTATCAGACCATCTCTGCTTAGGATTATAGTTTTTTTGCCATGGACTCTGAGTGATCAAGAAGGCATTAGGCTTGTGCATTCATGAAAACTTTAGAGACTCAGTATTTTTCCATATCAGAAAGTAAATCTGAAAAAGGAATTAATTTATTTGAACAGCAGCAGTGGCAAAACAACAAAAACATGGTATAATATCTATGAATTAATAAAGCAGTAGAATAACAAGAACAGACCAAAACACCTGTGGTCGTTATTTTTGCCACAGTTCATTGGGAACAGTTTCAGACAGTTTGGACATGCAGATTTTTAGAGCAGACACTTTGATTTTTAACCATATATATTTCATGTAAACTTAAAATACTTTTAAAAACTCAAAAGTCCTGAGGGGACACTGTTATCTAATACCTGAAAATCTACCTATGCATACTTTGTTCTTATATTCCTCATCTCAAAAAAAGGTGGCTTTTTTTTCCCCCTTTACTCTTCCTTTTTTAACATAACTTTTATATGTATTTATTCATATGAATGCAATGAACTTGCCAAATGACTAAAAGAAAAAATTTCAGAGAATGGACTGTGTTTAGATATTTCTTGTTTAGATAGGTAAAATGGAGCCCCTTATGATTTGCCACCTCCACAACCACTGAATAAGAACAAAACAATCACATAATAATAGCCATTTTATCTGACATGTAAAAAAATGGTAACTCCTAATTCAGTTTATAATCATGTGCACTACAGCTGGATATCCTCAAATAAGACATAAATATTAGTCTGTTAGAAAGCAAATGAAAAAATGAAGATTTTTAGATACAAAATACACCGTAAAACTGCAAAATGGAAGAGCTTTTCTTGCTGTAAGCATGATGTTACATTTCTTTTCTAATGCTGGTTAATAAAACCTGAGTTTCAAATACATTAATTAAAACAATAATAATTTACATCTTGTATTATTCTGCTAAAATTAATTCCATTATTTTTCCATAAAATTTCATTCCATATTTTGACAGCAATGAAGTTAAGAAAGAGTTGAATGTTTTAATCCTTCTCTTCATCAGTATTATATCCTCCTACCTAGGAATAAACATATTCTATTTATTTTTTATACATCTTATTGTTGCATTTTAAATATTTTCTTACATGTAAATTCATGTCTTAGGGCTAAGATTTTATTTTATTATTTCCTTCTTACAAGACTGAGTTACTTCTTTGAATCCTATTTTCCATTTTTTTAGTGTGTTTTCTCAATCTTTAACTTTAGAAAGCTCAAGATATCCTAATGTGGCCCTATGGATCTCTTGCTATGATCCTTGTCTTTCTCCTGATGTGGGACAGCTTGCCATTGCTGAATTAATGTGGCTCTTTTCAGTATCTGTCAGGTCTGCTACAACACTTTATCCCTTACAATAGTGTCCCATGTCCCTAACAATGAGTCTCCTCGGATTTTTGGGATCTACATTTTCTGTATTCCCTCCATTTCACTATCACTTCCTTCTATCCATAATATCAGACACACTATTGAATATAATTTCTACTATTATTCTAGCACCTTTGATCAAAATTTAGTATAAAACTGTTCCTTGTTTTAATAACTTTCTACAGCTTACAAATATGCCGATCTCAAGATTTTCCAAGATGACCTACCTCAAGTTATCTGAACATTACTTTGTTAACAGATATTAAATAATTAAATGTTCCTGTTATTTCCAGGTCCTGCTTTGTGAATAATTCTTGTAGTTGTTTAGAAGAAAAAACCTAAGAACATTATTAATGATATCCTCCTCCTTCTTGATTACCATCACAGTGAGAGAGCTAAGCATGATTTTATTTTTTTTTTTGTCTTTCATATCTATATTTTTTGAGATATTTTTTCATTCTAGGTCAGATTGTTCTTGTTATAAATGTTCCTTGATCTTTCTCATTCTCCAATGATGATTAACAAAACAGAATCTGTTGGCAGAAATGAAGGGGATTGATTTAATAGTCCTCTTGAAATCAAAATAAAAATATTCCCTACTCTCTTGGAATATTGTAAACTGGCTTCAGCTTCTGGCAATCAATCTTATGTATTCAATAAATCAACTACAACTCCTCATATCGCCAGTAAAGTTCTATCATCTCACAGTCTGAAAAATGTGCACCATTACAAAACCCAAAAACTTAGTTGTCTCCACAGACATGAAAGATGCTGTTCCAATTTCCCCATGTCATGCACTCACAAATGAGTATTGTTGTGTCCATTAGCTTTGAATGCATTCATGGATAAATAAGCACTTTGAACTAATCTGTACACAAAGCTGGCTTGGCAGAGTTTGGAGTTTTAATTGAACTTCATATTAATTTACAATTAGTTTGTTTTGTTTACTTTCTGATGGCATTAGCAAACACATTATAAAGGAGGTACAAATAAAATTTGTGCCAATTACATATGAGAATAATTGGATTTTATTAATCCAAGAATTTATGCAATCAATTTAATTATTGGTACCCTCAGTTCCTAATTATTCCTCACACTAATTAATCTCAACCACTAATGAGTAGTTTTGAAATGGGACGGTTTTGCCCTGAATGGAAGTTTTCTTAAACCATCGATATTTACTTCAGGGAAACAAACAAGTTTTCTGAATTAATTTATTTATATGTTTGTTTTTTTTTTTTTAAATTACTCTGCAAGATAACAGCTGCTTGGTTCAAAATAAGAAATTTAAAAGATTATTATTCCAGTCCTGTCTGAGTGTGAGCAAATGACTTGTATATGCCTTCTCGAAAAGTTATTTGGCAAGGATAAATGCACATTAAAATGGAAGATTAACAAATCCTGTAGATAATCACGGGGTCATGCAGAGGTATTTACTGAATAACCACTACAGCTTTGGAGGCTGTCTTCCTCCTGTGTCTCCATAAGTTCAGTCTGGAAACACATCCCAGTTTTTATGGTGTCGTGTAGAAACACCACAATGAACACGAGAGTTAGCAAGTATGGTATTTCAGAGAAAATCCTCCCTTGCAGAGATGCAAGAAAACACACATTTGAAAGGAAGGCACTATATCAGATGGAATAAAATACACAAATGGTCTTGGAGATAGATTAATTCAAAAGGTGAATATTTTGGGTTTTAACAAGGCCAAAGAAAAAAGGATAAAATCAGAATTGATTGGGAAAAATTAATTTCTGATGGACAGGATAGGACAATACTGTGGATCTTGAAGAATAAGTAAAGAAGAGAATGATGTCAAAAAAAGACCCAAAACAACCTCAGGAAACAACAAAGACAAGGAAAATAATTGTAGTCGTAAGCCTGAAAAATAAAAAGCAACTCCCAGAGAAGCTGAGGAACAAACCCCTCTGTATGAACCTATTTAAGAAAATGCAAAAATGTCAGAAAGCCAAGCGGAGAGGCAAAAAATAACGACAGAAGAAAACAGCGTGAACACCGAGGTCAGCAAAGGAGTGGGAGGGGGAGGAGGTGCTCCAGGCAGAGCAGAGATTCTCCTGCAGGCTGTGGAAGAGAGCACAGAGGAGATGGTATTTCCCTGCAGGCCTCAGATGAGAGACACCTAAAACTATAAGCTATTCTCTTTTAATTTCAGTTTAATACAATTATAGCAGAATCGAACTCCAAGTTTCACAGTAGACTCTGGGAACTAAAACTTGCCACCCCACTTCACTTTCTCAGCTGGAAAACACATTACAAACACTATCATATCGCAGTAGTTCCCCTAGCAATTCAGACTTAAAACATAATTCAAATGATATCTCACTAGAGAAAAAAAACACAGAAACTAAAAAACAACAAACCCAAAGCTTACAATGACAAAGGGAAAAAGAGACTGGATTCTACAACTTTTAGAAATCAAAAATAATGCTTTGTACTCCAGAAGGTGGAACTTGCCTCTGGGAAAGTCGTTGCAGCACTTTCAGATAAAAAATCAACGTTAGGACAAAAATATTAAATTTTGGAATAGTCAGGCACTGTGAGAATGATAATGAACTTTGGCACCCAATTAGTTAGGGAATATCTAAGCTCTTCAAAGCTCCATTTATGTATAAACTAGATCAAAGTTTTCTGTCAACTGTCTTTGAAGAAAAGCATTTACAATTCCTCTTTTCCTTCCTGCCCTGCCATTTGATTTTCCCCTCCTACTTTCAGGGCACTGGCTACCTCTGCTGGCACCTTTCAGCAAATCATTGAGTGCAACAGGGAGAGAAGGCTGGAGGAAACATTTAACTTTTACATGAAAGTTGAACCACTGTCGTCAACAGAGCTTAGTGTGAACTTTTTATACCTGATATAACTTTAGCATGCAGAAGAGCAGAAGAAATCAGAGAACCATAGAATGACCTGCGCTGGAAGGGACCTTAAAGATCATCTAGTTCCAACTCCCCTCTCATGGACAGAGATTGACAAGGTGACTCAGAACTCCATCCACAGTTCAAGGAGTAGGGAGTTCACCAAAAAAAAAACCAAAAAACCAAAAAAACAAAACAAAAAAAAAATCTGGTTTAGTGTTAGTGAAGGACACTTAGATGGACTACAGTTATGCACCTAACTAAATAAACACAATCATAATTAAATTACTAATAAAAACAGTACATTATGCAATTCCCTAGCCTGTAGAGTCATGAATAAAATATTGGCAGTACCTGAGTGAATATGTGATATGTTGGCACGTCTCATTAACCCATTAACCATCCAATGTGAATAGGAACTCCTGTTAAACTGTATTTATTTTACACAAGAAACTGAATTTTAAGACAAATCCCCAAGTTACAATTTTTTATTGGCACAGGGTAATGTTTCAAGAAACAGCCAACTGCATTCTTGAAATATGTGGTGTTCAACTTATATTTCATATGAAATCAAGTTCTGATATGTATATATATATATGACTGTGTAAAACTGAAGACAAAAAGTGGTCTCAAAAAATATATTGGAAGGGCCTAAGCAGGCCCTAAGGAGACAAGTGTACAATCCAGTGTAGACAGAATTAAAAATTTAAAAAATTCATGAATCATCAGTGCGCATAATTTTTGATGTCAGATAATTTTCTTGTTGTTTTCACAATATCTAGCACCTAGTTTTAACAGTATTCTAAAACGTCAGTATGTGTCACCTTAACGACATATGCTAGCTAAGAAGCAACTAAATACGACAAATTCTATAGAAATAACTTTTGTGTATATTTTGACTCATTTAAATTATGCCTTCATTTACTTATCTCTCCAATAAGAAAGTTAAAACCTTGGCAATTAATTTCTCCAGTGAACTTTGAAGAACCGGGTTTACAAACACTGAATCAAATGACAATCAGTAGATAAAATACTTTGGGTCCAGAGGTACATTAAAACTAAAGCAGACAAAATCAGTGCATTTCCTGTTTCTGTGTTCTGGTGGGTTTTCTTTATAGAAACCATAATAAAGAAAAGTATGATCATGCTAAGTAAAGAAAGAGGCACGGAATAGCAAAATGAGTGCCGGGGATACACAGCACAGCCGTCTAAGTGAACAGTGAAGCCTGCATTTCCTGTACCCCTGTGCAATCATCTTCTTCGTGGAAGTTTGTTACTTCTTGTATTCAGTTAATCAATCTATCAACTCTCCGTAGTCCTACATTTGGAACATTTTCCCCAAGAAGAATACATGGATATGAATTAATGGAGACTCATAAACCAAGGGTAAGCAGATAAGAATAATCACAGACTAAATTATTTCATAGTACATTGATTTTCTGAGCACAACTTAAGACAGAAGTTTGGCCTTTGAGTTTATTTTTTTTAACAGCTGATGCTTTATTAAAATGGAAAATCATTATTAATAATAAAAAAAAACTTCTTTCTATATTTTATTAATTCTTGGTATTTGACATTGTGGTTAAAAGTGTGATTTGAAATACAGTGTAATGTCTCAATTCTGGAAAATATTTTAATAACTGTGTTAAATCATTCTTAGATTACATATTTAAGGTTATAAATACTTTAATGCCTTCAGATTAAAGAAGGTTAAATGACATATGCTCTTTCTATATAGCACTGATTTCTTGAGTGTTCTTTTAATAGTTATATTTTAAGCATGCAGAAATCATTTTCATCATAATATTTGAAAACTATGTTCAAAATAATTATAGTTACATTTTCACTATGAAACATTTTATATCCTCTGAATTGTTTGAAACTTTACCTTTCTCAGTACTTTTTTTCAGGCATAAGAAGTAAAATTACTCAAAGGAGAGAATGAATAAATATATAAACTTAACCATAGCAAGTAACTGTTATTGTAGTTAGGCTTCCTAAGAATAGTTTTGGAACAATATAGGTTTCTAGAAATAAACTAAAAAGTTTGTTTTCAAAGAAGGGAGTATAGTTTATTCTGAAATGGATTCAGATATAGATTTTTCCTTTCTGCTTGAAAGTCTATTTGTTTACTTTGAACAAACAAGAAGAATGGCATATGAAAGGGCAGGATGACATCGAACAGAATCCTTGAAAACAATTTTGTATCCATTATCTAACTCACCTGGCCCATTGAGAATTCAGGAGATGGAGGATTTGAATTTACCATTGCACAGTAGGGCCAATTTGCTATAAATTAAAGCAGTATTTTAGGGACACGGGTTTCCTTCACAAATGTCAACTCAGAAGACATTAAGTCATTCACTGCACTTTTCAAAAATGGGGTTTGGATTCCTGGAAGCAGCATCTACGACATCAGCTTGTCTTTAGGGGCACAAAAATGTTGACAGTAAGACAAGTGCTCATTAAAATAGTTGGATGTGCTTCATGAATATGTCACACAGATGTACACTCAGAGCATGTTGTTAAAAAGCCTGCAAATTTACGCAAGTTTCTCTAAAAATAGTCTAATTTTGGCCTCTAGCAATTAAATATTACCAGTAATAAATTATACCAAACATGTAAATTGGTTTAGAAATTTAACAATTATGTTCTTTAAGACTCAATTTTTAAATGGTGTGACTAGCTTCCCTTTGGCCAAAGAATAAGGCAAAATGCATAATTTTATATCTCCTTCCTACTATATCAGATGTCTTGGGCCTCAAGACTCATTTTCTGAACACATTTTCATTTTCTCAAAAACAACTCTCATGCTGTAAAAGTGGATAAAATGCCTATGGAACCCTGGGTTTACTTAAATTCTTTTTCCTAGACATTGCTATTGTCAGATATTAGGAGACATGATAATCTCAAATAGTAGCCCAGTGGAGAAAGAGAGAGGGAAGGTGCAACAGGCAAAGGACAAAAGTTTATCACTCCAATCTCTCCATGATTTTATGTGAGGTCTCAAGCAAAACACAGAACCATCCTGGACATCTTAATTTGCAATAGTACACTGTATTGATTCTGTACCTCAGGGTCTACTCTACACAGACCACATTAATAAAATACACTGTCATAAATCACACTGAAATGGAATTGCAAGTAAAGATATGTTATTTCACTGTTCATACTTACAGCTAATCCAGATTATTTTCTGATTCATTTACTGGTCCACCTAGAAATATCCAAGGAACAGTATTTCACAAAAGTTTTACTTCAAACCTATGACATTTACTATGTATTTTGCGTTACATCAAAGTAAGGGACTGTAATAAGCCCATTCAAACACCCAAGAAGGATTGCTGCAAAGCAGCCTGTATTATTGTGATGGGTATTTCACTTGATTGCAGGCAGAAAATCATCAGATTTTCTATCTTGTATAGTTAACAGTAAAATTCCTTCTTTTATTTTGCTTGTGTGGGTGTGGCTTTTGCTTTACTATAGAACTGTCTTTATCTCCACCCCTGAGTTTTCTCACTTTTACCCTTCTGATTGTCCCTGCCATCCCACCAGGGGTGAGTGAGGGTCAGTGTGGTGCTTAGCCCCCCAGTTGGAGTTAAACCCTGACAGCACCCCGCTGCCTGGCGCTGATACAGGATATGAGTGCTTGATCCTCTCCAGCCCAGGGTTAGCTGGAACAAAGCTTTGATCCAGGACAGCTGACAGAGTTCATTAGGAGCTGCTAGGGCTACCCTAACTTTATTTTTAGCCTTAGCAGCAGAAATACTCAGAGAGTTCCCAGGAGTCCCCATATACCAGGCAAGTTGCCCAGAAATCTTGACAAGATCTCAAGAAAATCTGAAAGAAGCAGAGCCCAGAAACTTCTGTAGAAAACCCCTGCAATTTGTTTCCTGCCTCTGGGAGCTGTGCTGTTACCTTGTAAAAGCCTAAATTTGGGGTCAAGCATATTTTCCTCCTTTAGCTGAGACATCAAGGCATTACAGCAGGCAGAAGAGCAACACTGCTTGGTTAAAGCAACATATCAAATTTGAACTTGTTTTCTGTATATTTCTCACTGTAAAAACTATCCTTAAATTTATATAATGTGACTTGTCCTGTTCAGCACACTGCTTAAGGAAATTTCTGGATCAAGTTTTAAAAATTGTAATTTTTATTACACATTGATAGAAAGTAAGTAGTTTCTCATGGCAATTTAAATTTAGTCTTGAGTCTCAAAGACAATTTAAGCAAAGAGCCACTAATCACACAATAAATAGCAATGGATTTAGAGATTAGGCCACAGAATTCACCAAATTGAAACATATCTTTAATGTATTTATTTCTTTACATATAACTTTCTTCATTTGGACAGACTCAAAACAAAATACTGATTCAGTGGAAATTATTAGGTTCAAGGGGTTTCTTTTAGAGATTTTCACCCATTAACTTCTAACATAGGTAGCCCCAAAGTTCTGGATATATATTTGGGATTCAGTTATTGCTGCTTTGTGTAGTCACCATGTCAAGAAGTATCTACTAGATGTTGTCTTATGTAGAAACTTAGTGGCAATAAGATACTGTACAAAAGCCAGTTCAAAAGCATAAATGACAAATTTTCTTGTGATAAAAAAAAAAATAAATATTATCAAGCATAGTAGTCTATTATTCTTTAAATCAGAAGACCCAAAGACTTCATAGTAAATGGAGCCATTCAAAATCACATGAATTATGTAGAAAGCTTTTATTCCCTGTGCATATAATTGTATTTAAAGAGAAAATATTTCTTTGATGTTGACCACTGAAGAAAAAGATTGTATTTGGGATAAGTGTTTTATGCAAATGGAAATGAATAAAATCATTCCTATCCCAAACAAATCTAACACAATACTTCACCCCACCATCTGTACAATGAATCACATAACTCTTCCTACTGAAGAAAAAAAGCAGAAAAATGTCATAAATAGGAATGAAAATGACAACCAGAAAAAAAAATATTTTATTTCAAAATTATTGCATCATTGAAAAAATTGCATCTTTGACAAATGCTGCCATGCAAGATGGACATCAGGAGTTACATTTTCAGTTACAATGACCAATTTTTTCTTGAATACAGACTTACGTGCACTGGGAGCAGCCTTTAGAAATGTTTGCTTTACTTTATTTTTTCCCAAAACATCCTGTTCTCTGAGATAATGGATATCATAACTCTCTTCCTTGGCTTTCTTTAAAGAGATTGAAATTGTTATTTCTTCTGAAAAGTATCCACCGAGTGCAAGGGTAGCTGATTCAGGAAAAAGACTAATGTACGGTCTGGTTGTGGCACATAAGTGAAAAGAGGAAGGAGATGTTTTAACATTCTGTTTATTACTTCTAACTCTACCTACATTATCTGCTGTCACTTTGGGGTGCCCCAGAGCTCAGGAAGAAATTTTCTCAGTACAACTTTGAACATTTATCAATACAATATTGGAGGTTCAGAGATAGCAATACAAATATTACCAGTAATTTTAAGAGCAACATGTACCATGAATAAGCAGCAAATCATTATTTTCAAAAGGTCATTCTGCACAATCGAGCTCTGCTATCTTACATCAAAACATATACAGGATGTTATTGCTAAGAATGTTAGATGGCATTCAAAGCAAAGGCTTGCTATAAAGGGAGTACAATGATGGCTATTTTCAGTTACTTGCCATTTAGTCATCAGCGATGAGCTGCACAGTATCAGAGGACACCCATTGCTCCTCGTTTGGAGCTGGAAACCCAATTCTGAAATGTACCTGAAATTAAGACAAAATGAAGCGTCATTAGGTTAATTGCAGAACTGTATTCAATCTCAACAAAGTTGTCAGCAAACTCCTGAGGTTTGCACAAGGTCACCTCTGAAGCCTGCCGAGGTCCCCATGGAGGGCATCCCCTCCCTTCACTCGATCGAGCACACCACACAGCTTTTGTGTGTCAGCAGCCTTGCTGAGGGTGCCACTGTCCATGTTGCCAACTCTAAACTATTAACAATTAACTAATAACTATTAACCGTATAAACTATTAACTACTCAAGCTGTTAATTACAAATAATTAAATTCCATTCTGCTCGTAGTTTTCTTAATATTAATTTTAAAAATAATTCCTCTAACTACAGCTAATAAAAGTACTCATTGTAATAACAACAAAGAATTCTGCCATAAACTGCAAATAACATCAAGCACACTTTAATAGATTCATAAATTCACTGTTATTACTCTAAAATATTAACAACAAATCTGCCATACTGAATTCTTATTATAAGCATATATATTCCACGTTGGAATTCTTATGCTAGGAGAGTCTTGCTCTCTGTAGTACGACAGTGGCGCAGGTCCTGGAAGGTGAGACCCTGTGCAGCTGCTCTGGGGGCCCCCACCACTCCTGACCCCCAGGGATTCTGCAGTCTGACTGCAACCTGACCCTGTCTTAGTCACTGCACAGTGGTAAGGAACAGTGGATCTGCTGCTTGATAGAAAAAGTAACATGGATAAAAAAACGCCTAAATATATGATGGATAATTGTCAAAATATAGGAATCTTTTTCTTTCCTTCTGGATGCTTTGTAACATGGATTGGAATTCTAATTATTAAGCTCCGGTTCTTTCTTCCTTTATTTTTTAATTGAAAAGTTTATTTTAAAACTTACCATACAGCTCAATCTCTTTTATTCTTTCGTAAGTGATGCAATTTAAAAACTACTAAACTAATATGAATGCATACTACTGCATTGTGACATCTGTATTTTCAGGATCCATTTTCTTAATATTAAATGCCAAAGGACATCAGTATGAATGGGGATAGGGAACACGTGAAAAAAACTCAAGTTTCTCAGCTCAGAGTATGGCATAGCACTTGTATCATAGCACAGAATAAAGATTATACCTCACACTATAGGGAGAAAAAAATTGATAAATTAACTTAGAATTTATTCTTTCTGAAAAGTTTGGTTTAGAGTGAATTCTGGATAGATGTAACATTTGCTTCTGAGAATGAAGTACTCGAGTTGATGGGCACCACTAACTTAATTTTTCTGGGTCATTTAGCCTATTCCTCCTTATGACTTATTGCTAGCCTCTTGGAGTCGTTCTGAACAATATACTGCGCAATACAGAGCACACTGTATCTCATCACTTTATGACTTTTTATTGCTGCTATATTTTTGTATGACCTTAAAATGCATTAAATGTGACAAATAATATGGCTATTTCATAGTTTCATAGAACTCCATGAAGCACATTTACATTTCTGATGTGCATTATAGGTAACTCCCAGTTCAGCTGCTTTGATGGCTTTACAATTGAAATCCAGTTCAAACCTTGCCTGAAACCACACTGAAGTTAATTGTTGCTATCCATGTGTTTTAATAAGCTTTTGGCTACACTTTAATGAAGCTTGGGATAGCTTGTCAGCATAAAGCCAAGACCTACAAATGTTTGGTCAGAATAATCATGCCTTGCCCTGAAACAGAATGAGCAGTCATCCACGAAAGAGCGGGGAAAATGTGCAATCAGTGGCTGTTCTTTTCAAGCTACTACTTTTTATGAGTTATTTATCATAGTGCTGAATAGGACTTAAGCCTTTATTTGCAGAAACAGTGGCTTACACTCAGAAGTTATTGAGCTATTGGAGACATTAATCTCCACAGAATGCATCAATTTAAATTAAAGTTGCTATTAGATATGCATATTAAGGTACATAAGGAGATTAACACCTAGAAATTTTAACCTGGAGGAGGATAAAAGTAGCCTTAGTCAAGACGAATGAAAATTTCCACAGTGAAGTGAGAGATCTACACTTAGCTTTTATTTTAGAACCTCCAACCTTTTTTAAATGTTAAATATTTCCAAAGAGTGTCAGTGCATGTGTTGGAATATACTATAATATCTTCTTGTTGCACCTCCAGAACTATATAGAGAAAAATCTGATACTAAAATAGTAGCTATATTGGATACAGGTGGAACTATCACAGAAAACCACATGGTAACACATTCATATTTCAAAGCAAATATCCATTTGTCATTATTTTTAACTGATATCCAATGGTGTTCACAACATTGCTTCAATAACACAACTATGTATGTTATTATTAAGACACATACAGATATATAGGATGGGCTTTTAGAATTATTCATGCTGTATTTAAATTATCACTGAATGTAGTGGTCATTGAATTCTAGGCTGTGTATTTAAAGAAAGAGCCCTCCATAGTAAAATTTCTTGTTCAATGCAAACGATGATTTCAGCTTTTATCTATTGGAACTGAGGCCTGAGCAGCAAATCCCTGTGGATTCATAATAAGGTTTAAGACTATTAGTGCTTCCAGTCTCTTCAGAAAAACAAATACCAAACATATTGGATTTTATCATCTCAAAAGAGCAGGAGAGCTGAGCAGTTATGTTCTGCAAAATGGAAAGATACCGTCAAGGAGACTGCAGACATTTTTTGGTCTTTTTATTTATTCTGCTCAAAATATGACCTTCAGTGGCATTTTGACTGTTTGAAGCACTTCTGTAGGTAATCACACTGCTTTTTGAACTCTCTTATCTTCTATATTCAGATATGTTTTATTTTCCACTGGCAAAGAGAAAACATAGCAGCTGGCTAGCCTTTTAGTCTTAGTTTTAGCTTTAGAAATTTGAAAATAGACACAATCAAATGCATTTGAAAAAGCAGTAACATGCAGACCTAAGGAGCTACATTTCCTAGGCATATGTAGACTCATAAATTAATATCAATCTTTTTAATAAGAGCCCATCTTCTGCAGGTTTTCATTAGTAAATCGTATGAGGGATGGCTGATAGAGGTGTGAAAGAAGGTGGCTTAGGGATTCTTACCACCCTTTAAAACTATCCAAAAGGAGGTTGTAACAAGGTGGGGATTGGCCTCCTCTCCCAGGCAACTAGGAGAAGTTCAGATTTGACATCAAGAATAATTTCTTCATGGAAAGTGTCATTAAGAATTGGAATTGGCTGTCCAGGTAGTTGGGGGTGTCATCATCCCTGGAGGTGTTCAAGAAAAGACTGGGTGTGCTGAACTTTTAATATGTCAAATAGAGGAATTTTTGTATTATGGAATATCACAGACCATATCAGTGAAGTGGATTACACAGAAAAAGGTGAGTAGAACTATGAAGGAATGATAAAATTATCAGCAGGGGAAAAGAATGTTGATGGTGGTGGACAAATATGCCCTGTGACCACCAATGCTGATACAAAAGCACAACTGTCACAATGGAAATATTTTCATTAGTCCAATATACCCTATTCCTACTATTTTAAATGTAACAACCAAATTTATTTTCTGCCATTAAAATACATATGTAGGTGTGTATAAACAGAAGATGGGAATACAGGAAATATTAATCCAGTGACCTAATATCTTGAAAACATATTAGAATTTTAATACTGTGAATAGTAAGGGGGTTATAATTCACTCAATTGCATTATTATATGTCTCAGTTAAGGCATATTTGGAGATAATACTGCACAGAACAATCTGCATGAGAGACAGACCTGAAATTATTATAGCTCTTGCTGTTAAAATAAATGTTACAGTTTAGCAAAAAATAATGTGTGGTAGTTAAGATTCTTTTATGTGTAAGGTCTTCTCTGTGTGTCCAGCTTAGTATAGAGGTTGAAAACCCTTCATAGAGAGATTGCCAAACTGACTTTTTTCTTTTCCAGATTACAGAGTTTCTGTATGTCAGCAGAAACACGGTTAGATCTAAGAAATGCTGCCTTTCAAACAGACAAGTTTCTCCTGGTAATATTCTGTGGTAGTTTGTCTCTCTGAAAGACAATACCCCCTGGTGCTCAGCCCTTCCAAAGCTTGGTCCTTCATGAGAGAGATGGGAGGGAGTCACTGGCACTGCTTCAGGATGGCTGGTCTCCCGTCATCCTGTACAGCCCTACAGAGTGCCTTTTAATGGCTGTGTGCTGGCTTTGCCAGGCTGGATTTTGGGAGGACATTAAGTGTCTACAATTCTTGCATGAAAATTGACCATGATAGTTTTAGGTGCCATTCCCTAAATTATAAGCCCATATTAATTAAATTATGTATAATTTTATTATTTTTGCAGTTAAGGACCCATTACTAATGAATATTTACTTTGTTTGGGAGCACTTGACATGAGAATTCGGACTGTAATTACTTGTGTTTTACAATAATTGGTCTTGTAGTATAAGGAAAGAAGAAAATATGTATTGAAAGAATTTAGTAGAGACGAGGTTCCTATAATGAGATATTACTCAACCATAATGCTGCTACAGTGTGTACTCCTGGTGAACAGATATAAAACTGAGCTCTTGTGGTTGGAAAATACCTGCTTGCATAGAAAAAAAATTAATTAATTTCTATAGCCTGCTCAGATTTCATATCAGATGAGTATTTTCAGAGTCTTTACATTTTCTTAAAACTGGTAAGATCCTTAAATAATCCTTAAACAATGGGAAAGGAATAAAACTGATATCTGAAATGGAAAAACAGAAACAGAGCCAAAGAGATTTGTGAACAAATTAAAATTTGTATTCAAAAAGACAACAGAAGTTAATGAGCAAATTAAAAAAAAAAACAAAAACAAACAAAAACTGAGGAGGAGTTTCCAAATGAAGTATTCCTGACTAGTTAAAGAAGAATGTACATTACCTCTAGAAGATGTTCCAGTTGTTTCCAACAGGGATATTTGGGGTGACTGGTGATTCTACTTACTTAGATAAGCAAGAAAATTTGCATTAAGTTTTCCATTTCCTCCAGTGGTCCAGAGATATCTTGACAGACATGAAAAATTCAAAACTTGATAAACAAAGAAATAAAAATAATCTTGTATGTTGCCTATTAACTGAGAAAGTCTTTTTTCATTTGCTCACAATTGAGAGCATTTTTTAAGACCAGAATACTTTAACCACCTGGGCTTAACACTCCTAGAATGATTTGTGGTAAATTTCAGCTGTTCTTTATGCAAAAGAGTGGGAATATTGGAACAAAGTTGCCCTTCAGCAGCAGCTGTGATCTATATTTTTATTCCTTTTTTTGATGCACCTGATATCCTAGTTTCTAACTGCTTCCCTTACATTATTATCATGGGCCTGATGTTGTAGATAAGTTCGAGCAGCTGCTTCCAAAAACTTCAGCTGACAGGGCTTGTGTGTGCCTTGCATCCATGTGAGTAACTATCTGTTACATATCTTCATACACTTTTCCTAAAAGTAAATAATTGAAAAAATAATTTCAAAAAAGCTTCTGATGCTAGAATTTAAAATTCCTGATAGAATGATATAAAGTCCATCAGAGAATATTGGTGGGGCTCCTAAGACAAATATATATTTTTCAGATATACTTCCTTTGAATTAAAACAAAACAAACCAAGCAAACAAACAAAAACCTCAAACCAACAAAGCCATTTAGACTAATGAATCTCATAATAATGGTATTCAATTCTACTTTCATTCCTCAGGCACATTTAACCATCTGTCTTAAATGAGATTTTCTTTTACTGGCCAATGACTTCAAAAATTTGGAACAAGTGTCTTGAGACAGTCTTGCATCGATTAAGGTAAATCATTTGGAGAGACTGATATTAACTATTTAAGATAAGCTGTAGTTGGTGAATAGATGTGAATTCCAGACCCTGTCATAAAAGTTACTCCATTTTTTATCCCTCTCTTGTATTTAATTCAACTTGAGCTCAGTACTACTCCCATTAGGGAGCCAAAAACCTCCCACTGTAGCCATCATCCTGATTATTGCTGATAGTTTAATGGTACTCTTCTCATGATCTGTAATTGAATATAAATGTATTGTGCAAAAGGCTACATCACTTCATGTTTATATTTTTCATTTTGTTCCGTTAGTCTCTTTTGAATTTTGTTTCAAATTAAATACTAAGCAAAGGTACCTATTTTCTTGTATATCATTCCAAGCCCAGCAAAATATGATCATACTGTTTCTGGCAAATAAGTATGCTCAGAGTGAAGTACTGAGTTAAATGGTTGAAAAACCAAAAAAAGGGGAAAGTTTTCAGTAAAAGAAATGGATTCCAAAGGTAAGACTGAAATGTTCCGCTCTCACTGCATGGTTGCCTTTAGGATCAAAATCCATAAGATTCATAAAAGGTTTTCATGCACAGAACTTCCAGGAGAAGGCAAAGCTACTTGCCTATTACATTCCAGAAAAGGGATTTTCACAGGTAATTTATTTTTTCTAAGTAAAGGGGGGGATGAGAAGAGAAAGGTTAGATGTGAAAAGTAGTTGCCCTTGTAAGAGGCAGTGAGTAGAGATGAATGCTTGAATTCACTCAAGTATGTCACAGTATTATGTAAGTGTTGTAATTTGTATTGACAGCATCTGGTACTTGTCATGGCCCAGAGGGTGTCAAACGAGACATAAATTTGAAAATGCAAATATTATATCTTCCATTCAAAGTTAAATTTTCACTTTATACCTGAAACAATGAATAAATCTAAAGTTTACTCTTTCTGTCTACCCCTACAGCACATACATTAAAACAAAGTGCATGAACAGGTCTTTACAGATTTTAGGGAAATATCATGCATGCATTTAAGAAATGGCTAAACTGCAGGGAAAGCTGAAAATCTTATTCACTGAACACCAATCCAGACATGTAGAGGATTACCACAACCATCTTCTTCTCTTATTACCACTCCTTCAAGAATGCTGCAATGTTCCCCAAAACAAAACAGACAAACAAACAAACAAACAAAAAAACCAGCATGAAACTAAAAAAACCAACCCACAAAAAAGCCCCACCAAACAAAAAATTTAGAAATGGCCTGGGTGTCATCTCTTAATCAAATTCTTAATCAAATGAGACTGAAAAATTTAACTTTTTCTTCCATACGAATTAGGAAATTTAAATAGGCAACATGAACATAGATCTGAGATTTATAAATTATCTACTTTACATTTGAATTGTTTTGTTTGCTGTTCTTTCATATAAAAACAGGCTTACTTCTTATCACTTTTGATTCTATGGACAATTATTATTTCCTCTACACAGGTGTAATCTTTCAGAAAAATTCCTAACAAAATCACTGTTTGCCTTCTGAGATACTGAATTGTTTATTAGGGTATTGATCTAGTTACAATGACAGTAGTTTTCTTGTTTCTGACAAACCAATATAATCTCTTATTGACAAAACAAGGTAAAATTTCTTTGTTTTTACATGCAGATATTGTTTTCCTTTTGATAAACTAGAGAAAAGTTACATAGATAATTTTTCATTTAAGTGGCATAAGTTTGACCTCCGTGCTACCACACTGCTGTTTCTCATTACCTTGGATACAGAAGATATTCAAAGAGAGAACCATCAGGTACTCAGGTCATAATTCTTGGAAACAAGTTTTGGTTTAAACCTCCTCTTTTCTGTTCTCTGATCTCACAATGCTTCTGCATATGGCAGAGTGAACACTGAAGTACATGGGATATTTTAGCCATGGTGGTTGATGTGTTTGTGTCATTAAGCTTGCTACAATTTCAGTTTTTCTATGCATCCTTCTTTCTGACGGAACAATATTGGCTTTAGACACATTATTTGGCCTGTTGCTCTAAACTCCCTTTAGTTTGTCTTGCAAAATTTGTCTTTCATTTAATCAGAATTGAAAAGGAGATGTATTTCTGCTTTCTTTTTTTTTTTTATTTGATAAATTTCACACATTGTTTTTTATGGTTTTGATCCTACATCTTCTTCCAGTGCAATATTGGTGACATATGGTGTTTACTATATTTCTAACTATACTCCAACATAAGTCATGTAACTAATTTAGCTAATAGACACAAATTGATATCTTATATTTTGAGAGTGCTCTTTTAGAATCTCATACATAAAACCAAACAAGTTAAAAGAGGCATAAATTCATAAAAAAATAAATAAAACATCATAATATTCAAATACTTATTTAAGAAGAGTAGCATGACTCAAAAACGGCAGTTTGCTTCTTGTGTGTACTTGTGATTATTTGGATCCCCACAAAAACCAAACCCTTCTTTTAAGAGCCTTGCTAACAGGCATCTGGATTTAAAATTAGAAAACAAAATAATCATGAATGTATACCAGTGAGTATTAAAAAAAAAAAAAACCAATGGAAAAAAGAATCTCAGTGTCTAACCAGTGGAAAGCCACTAATTTCTATCTGATTCCAAAGCAAAACTGAATGTCAACTGCTTGGCTTTCTCGGCTTAATCATTCCACGAGTGTCAACCTATGCTGCCCATGAGAAATGGAACTCCACCTTTCAGGGAATAAACACTCGACTGGAGTGCAGTCTGTGATTTTGGTAGGCAGTTACAGTGTTTCTGTAACAATCAGTACGCCCTTTTTTCCTAACACTACTAAAATATCAAATCACTATAATTTACATGAAGGAATTAATTTTGTTACATCTGTTCTACATGCATAAAACTTACGTTAGCACAATCATGACTTCCTTGTACTTCTTTGACTTACAGTGGCTGGATACATAAATCTTGTTTAAACTGATATTCATGAAAGGGAATATAGCCCTACAGTGTTAGGGATAATGTTTTGTTTCTATCTTTTTCCATATCTCTGCATGTATTTCCTATTTCCAGAATAAGACAACGTATAGAGAACATAGTGGGATTTATGCTTGTATGTTGTCCTACACATTTAAAACACATAGCTCTTTTCCAAAGGACTGAAAATATTTGATTATTGCTGATCACCACTGTGCTGTTCAGAAACCCCAGCTCAGTGACATTTTATTGACACGGTAAGCACACACCTTACATAAATTGCAGTGCACCCCAATGTTATTAGCCTTGTAACATAAAAAGAGCAATGTTAGCTGTCAGCTCACTGGAATTTCATGAGGAGGAGTAGGTCTGAGGAGGAGTAAGTTAATAGCAGCATATTCTCTAAAGCCCAGTATGAAATATAACTTTCCTTAGTCATCAGGTGGTACACTTTCTTATCTGGTCTCCAGCCTTCCTGACAGTTATTGAATACCATGCCATGTGCCCATATTTTCCTATGGTAACAAAGCAAATACAGCCAAATGGCGTGGCATTCTCACTTATACTGCTCTGCTTTACAGCACCAAGAAATCTCACTATGTCTTCTCATTTATGCCCTTTGAGGTTCTGCTTGCAATTACAATTTGTCTTTCTGAATATATAATACTGTTTTTCAGTGACCTTAGGCTTATTCTGCAATTGCTCCTAATTTAAGACTGTCCTAATAAAACCATAAATAAAAAATATGATTAAAATAATCAGTGCATTTGCCTCACTCTTATCAGCACCTTTTTTTTTTTTTTCCATCCATGGAAACCAAATAGTTCAATCTTCTTCTGGCTTTAGACTTTCATTGTATCATTCCCTTTTGCTCTTGGTCTTACTCCAAGCTGGAGCATAAGAGACAAAAAGCAAGCACAAAGGTAATAAGAACATCTTGATTATAAATCAAAGTAAACAGACTGTCAGAAACCTGTGGAATAGCTTAGTCTACAGACAACATTTGTTTTGTGAAAGCAATTATTTTTGTTCCTTAGATCAAATCATCTTTAATTTTAAGAGTCACAGGAAGTAGCTGTTTGTCTTTCAGTTGGCTCAGTCAACTGAAAGTAGAAATCTACAGGCTACTGCGGAAAGTGTTGGAAAATAGAAGTCCCCATGCACCACAGAAAACACTACTTATCCGTACTAATCCTTGCTGGATCAAAATTTATTATAACAGTAGCACATTTTATTTGATTACCATGGCTGCATTTCCTCTTGAATTCCTATTTTTTTCTCATTGGAAGAACAATAAGAAAAACCTTTCAGATATTTAAAGACTAGCAGCCACATTAATATGGAGATGCTGAACATACCGTTGCCTGAAATAAAATTTTGCGTGTGTGTGTAATGTGCTGAATTGAAACAGAATCTTTCCCAGCTCAATGAAGTGCTGAGAGAGGACAGCGTGTTCCAAAATCTATTTTGTTTTTTTTTTTTTTGGGCAGTCAAGAAGCAGGGAATTTGAAAACAGAGAGAGTAGGGTTTGCAGGCTGCCAGGTACTGGGGCCTGGGGCAGCCATCCTCACGGGTGTGTCACTGTGGCAGGGATCTGTCCAGCAGGGTCACTGTCCAGCAGGGATCCAGGCTCTCCAGAGGGTGACCTGGCACTGACCCCAGCCATGCCACGGCTTCAGGAGTGTGGTGCTGACCCTTGTGCAGGCCCACCCCATCGTGTCTGTAGGGCAGCTGCTGTGGGGCAGCAGGGCAGGCCACTGGCCCAGGCAGGGCTGGTGTTACCACACTGACTCCAGAGCCGATCTGGCCAGGTTTAAAGGAGCCCTGCTGGGGCTCGGCAGGGCTGTTCAGGTTTAAAGGGGCCCTGCTGGGGCTCGGCAGGGCTGTTCAGGTTTAAAGGGGCCCTGCTGGGGCTCGGCAGGGCTGTTCAGGTTTAAAGGGGCCCTGCTGGGGCTCGGCAGGGCTGTTCAGGTTTAAAGGGGCCTTGGCAGGGCTGCAGTCAGGAACTAACGCAGGGGCCAGAGTTTATCTGGCTCTATCACTTCGGCCCGCTCCAGGAGTGGGTCACACCCCAGAGCAGGATGACCCGAGGTGTGAGTAGAGCACTTGCTCTATGGCTTTTTGGCTGTCAGTCTGTGCTCTGAGGAGACAAGGAAGAGAGAGAGGTCTTTTGCATGGGATAATAGAGGATTTATTGTTCTGGGGAATCTTGGGGGCAAAAGACAGAAAATGTGAGCGTGCAACAGCTGAAATAGGGAGGCGGTTCAAAGGGAGGGTACAAAGCATCAGCTAATCGGAGATATCCTGGGGAGGGTAAAAGGCAGGGTTCACAAAATCATTATCCAATGAGGGAGGTAGGGGGGCAGAAATTGGGTCAGATGAACTAATCAGATGTCCAAAGTTAAGGTATTTCTAAAGTGGAATTCCAAGCATGTGGTGGGCCTAAGACCGATTGACAGGAGACTCAGGGTAGATTGACAAGGTGGGGTGGGAGGGTCTCATTTGGACCCAACCATCAGCTTGAGCAATAACGTACCATTAACAAGAAACACACTGAAACAGGGAGCTTCCCTTGGCCAGGATGCTGCCAGAGGGAGCTCCTCAAGGCTAAGAGGCCTTACTGCACATGCTGGGGTACCTTTTCTGAAATCTTAAGGACTCTTGCCTCTGTCAGGTCAATACTGTCAATTCCATTTGAGATCAAGACTAAAATGTCAGTGGAGCTTTAACTGCTTTAATTGGTTTATCTAGTTTAACTGACTTATAAAATAAATCTTGTTTGGATAAATTATTTATCTTAATTTTATAAGCCTCCACAACCTCTACTGTCCCAGGACAAGGTTTTTATTTCTCTTCTTATATACACTTAGTATTGTTCTTCTGTTTTTACAAAAACTAGTTAAATGAAATGATGAACTATATGAAATAGAGCACCATTTTATTTTCCTTAAACCTATGTCTGTTCACAGGACTAACAAAATTACATTCTTGGGATGAAATCATAGGGAGGTAGGTTATTTCTAATTACTATTCTATTTTTTTTCCATGAATGTATGTTCCAATACTTTATGTAGACATAACTTTCATATTCTAACTGCCTTACTCATACTTTCTCATGGTGATTAAATAGGATTTTTTGTATCTCCTTTGAATCATCTATTAATAATCCTTGTTGGAGACAGTGCTGGACTGTAAGGCTTCTGTTGTTGTCCATGTAGTAATTATACCCATTGTCCATCCATTGTGTTGGTCTCTGGACAGATGCTTCTGGAGAATGTAGAGGAAGTTAAAAATAGGCAAATGCACCCTTCCTTTCTGCCTGTTAATTCCCAGTAGTACCAAACATTCTTTCAAAATGTTAAATGGTAATTTTAATCTTGCTAAATTTAATTTTCAATAATTAGGATGTATCTCACATGACTTGGGACCAGAGTATATCTTTTCAGGATTTATAGCTGCAACCAGAATTTTTTGATGTCCTTCTGGCATTTTGTGCTATAATTTTTCAAATCCACATTCTTTGTACTATTTATAATTGCATTTACCCTGCTCATTCTTATTCATCTGTTTTTTGAGATAGTCTTTGATCTTCTCAATCACCTCTACAAAAATAGTCAGGCTTCTGATATTTTTGCCCATATGATTTTGAAACACGGTCATGGGTATCTGAGTCATAAAATATTGGACAGGTATCCTATATTGCATTAATTAATGACTACTTGTAATTACTTTTGAATAGGGGGTCTTCATAATGGTCTGTGAAAGTCCTGAGTTTAGAGCCCATTCTGATATATTTGTCTGATGGAAATCTAGCTCCTCTCTAGTTCACTTTGACCTAAAGCAATGACCACAATGGATTCAAAATGGTAAACTGTGATTCTTCGATTACGTGTGGTACGTGCTGTTAATTTTAGGTCATTACCTAGAGTTTATATTGGAAGCCTAATTATTGCCTCAAATAAATAAACAGGAAGAAAAATAAATGAAAATATTTAAATTATTTTATCTAGAATGTGTAACAGTGCAATGAATTTTTAGAATTTCTCTTGATAAGATTACACCAGATGAGCATGGAATTTCAATGCATTCAGGTTTATGGAACACAGGAGAATACAATAAAAAAATCAATTCTGGTGTTCACCTGTATGTTTATTTTTGTATAGATTTGTATAGATTGAGGTAAAAAATAAGAGATAAAGATTGTTATTACTTTCAATTGGTCTTAGATTATTTCTACACAAAGGAAAGGGCACAGAATAGAAAAATTGAGATTGTGCACTTAAACGTTTTAACTTTTTAAAAAAATACCAATTTATTCATTCAATTTTAAATTATTAAAGAATTTTGAATTCATCTTATAAAGCTGATACACTTTTAGGCCACTTTTTTTTTCCTGAGGTAGATCCAAGACACAGTTGAGGAACAAGGATTTCACAGCTGATATCAAGAAAATATTATTCTTATATGGCTAACAAAATTTGGCCTCTCATATATGTTGAAATGTAATCTATAAGATTTATTTGATTTTTTCATACACAGACGGAGTGTTTGTGCTTATTAAACCTGCAACATATTACAGGTCTAACTTTGACCTAATTTTAATTTTTTCATTGTTCAGAAGAATATTAGATGCATCTGCATGCAATGAAAACCAAGGGAAAACAAAAACAAAGATTAACAAATTCATGAAACTAAGTTTTTTAAGCTTGGAAAAAATAAGTGTAATAATTTGTCATTGGTTAAAAGAAAATTTCAGCCCTTTGTGAGGAACAGCTTCCCCTTCTATTTAATCAGTATTTTAATCAGGTTTTATGCTTTAGAGCAATTGCTGTGGTCTGGTCTTAAAACCTGCTCCAGTGACTGACAAGTGTTTATTGCATTTACACTTCAAGTGTGTCAAAACACACAATTTTCTAGTTCCATGGATATAATAAAAATAAATTTATGATTTTTTGTAGTACAATAAGGAGATGGTCCTTCAAATATAAAGTGAAAGCAGTAGGCTTTTATGTTTGGCTTGTTTTGTGTGTTTAATACTTGTTTAGAATGTTTTATCAGGCCTGCTTCTTTTTTCCCTACAATATCAGAAAGGAAATAGTAAATGATTTAATTTGATGAAATTCATTAAATAATTTGGAAATAATGAAATTATCAGATACTAACAAAGAGCTAAGAGGGAAAAAAAAGCAGGTGATAAAAGTTTTGAACATGAAGTCTGTTACTTTTTAAATTAACTCACTTTAACCTATTAATGGTTAATTTGTGTTCAAAATTGGTAAGGTTGGTATATGTTCCAAGTCGCTCACTAATTGGACATAACTATGTCCAATAGTTGTATATGTACATACATATATGTATATGTGCACTTTCATAATCCTCATAGCTCTGAAACAACTCCCTTTTAGATGATTATCTAGGAAATAAGGATTGCATGTCACCATGTTAGCAGCCAGTTCTTTCCTCTGCTAAGTGTATTTAATCATATCCAAACTCCCTTAGGAGAATAAACTCACCATCACCAGATTTTTAATAAGGGATTTTGGAAGCAGGCAAGAATGGAGCATTTTAGAAGCTACAGAAAAAATCCAAAATGAACACCAAAGCCAGCATGCAATGCATATCTCTAATTTCCTTTGAATGAAAGTTACAAATTAGAACAATTCTGACTACTTGCTATTAACCTGTGTGGTGATGGAACAAAAAGCAAAACAAAAACAAACCAGCTCTCCTAAGGGATTCACTCTAGTTTTATATCCGAGTATTTCTGATAGACCTCACACTGCTTCATGGGATATTCATGAGCTTTAAATCTATTATTGACAGTGAAGCATGATGTACTCCATGTTGGCAGAGACATTAACAAATCCACTAACAAATCACATTTGTGAATATGTATCACAGACATGCTTCTGTGGCAAAATGGATTTCATTATTAAAAATCCCATCAGATGTGCATTCAATGGAGTCCAGAAAAGGGTGGAAAATTCCTATCACGTTACTGAAATATTTATATTCATCTCCTTTTCTGGTCCATAATGATTTGATAATGGTCAAAGATGTGGGCTTTTTTGTTTCCTTAGCAATCACCAAATCTCTGTTTTCATAAATTAAAGAGCCTGTACAGAGCGTTTTGCTATTTACCTCAATGTCATTTCTTCTGGTGCCCTTTGGACACAGATTACAGCATTTAGACTCTGGACATAAGTTAAAGACAATATAAGTTCAAGTTGCAGAATGAAAAAACATCCTTTTGTATCCCTCAAAAGTAAAAGACAAAACTATCAAAGGAATTAAAAAACACTAGAGTAAATATGTATGTGTGTATGCATATATATATACACATATATTTACCATACAGGTTTATTGATATATAGATATAGATATAGATATATAGATATATGAGAGATTATATTATTATAAAACTTTATAGATGTTATATTCTATTTCTTAAAAAAAAATATTTTTATTTTTATTATACCTCTACAATATTAGAAAAATGTTTCTTTTCCATCATTCAGAAGGGATATTATTATTGCCCTTCATGATGCTAGCAAGGCTGGAAATGTGATATCATTTTCATGAATGAATAAATACAAATCACTTCTGGAATGAGATGAGTTAATTGGATTCACCAGCAGTCACTCTAGTTTTGTGATCTTCCTTCTCTTTTGGGGGATTCCATACCTGGAAAATACAGAAGCCGTCACAACAGACAGAAGACATTTCCAGTGAGTAGAATTGTATCAAACAGAATTTTTTTTCTGAAGTTCAAGTTGTGTCATAATGAGAAAGTTGAACTACCAGCTTATCTGGGAATTTAAGAACACCGTGACATCTGAAAACTTTCAACCCTAAAACTGAATGCCTTTGGTGGTAACGAAGCATAGTTCAGTACTCCAGCCATAAGGCAGAGATATGTTTGCTGTGTTAAATAACTTCTGTTGTGTTGCAGTTGGCTTTGAGTAGCAGATTTCAGCCTCTGCTGTGACAGTAGGAAAGAAAAATCATGGCCAAAGAGAAGATCACCAACTCGCATAAGTAATGTAACCTAATTGCTTCATCCATGTCAACAGCTGACCTCAAACAAACTCAGAAATATTAAGCTCCAAATTGCTGTGAACTTCATTAATAACAGTAGATGGAGATTCCCTGAGTGAAGTGGGTTCTATACTGCATCAAGTTATCACCAGCTTAAATGTTCTGAAGTCATTGTTTGTGTAAGAAAAAAAAAGAAAAAAAAATCTTAATTTCTGTTTTCATAAGAATTTTCTGTGCTGGATATTAGAAAAGTTATGGATTGGCTTGCAAGTCTACAAATTTATACACCAAAGAAATTCTGAAATGTAAATAAACTATGATAAATCATAGCTACAGCATTCTGCTATTCTGGTAAAAGTGCTCAGATTTCAGAGGTATTATAAATGCTTAAGCATTATAAAAATGTAAATTGAGCAATATAATTTTTTCTCAGTTTTGTTCTGTAATTGCATTCTGACAAAATGCTCACTAGCAAACTGATTTAAATCATAACTCTCCTAAGTTTAGAAAATTTATTAACTGTATCTAGAAAAGAATCCTTCTTCGCATCTTTGGAAAAAAAAAAAAAAAGAAAAAAAAAAAGAATAAGGTGTTGACACCTTTGCTAACTTGAAAAATAATTTTATTTATAGAATGGTAATTAAAAAAAATTTTGATTCTATCAGAATCTATTAAAAATAAAATCAATGAAATCATTCTTAGGAAAATACATCAATAATGCTTATGTAATACTAATGCAATATGACAGCATTCAGTTCCATGTCATATTTGCAATTTCTTTAATCTTTCCCACCTTGCTTTTACAGCTTTATATAAAAAAGCTTTACACCTGCCTTTTGGGTGAATTTATTTTTCTTAAAATTTCATAACACTTTAGCTACCCTTTTTATAAATGTAGTTTTAAGTTAACTTATCCATAATTTTAAAAAATCTGGGCTCGAGATAGGCACTAAATATGACCCAAAATTTCTGGGATTTTTGCTTAAACAAAAAGACAGTGGGGACTATAAAACAAAATATATATATTTTAAAGAGGTTTCTATGAGAAAGCAAGTTTTAAAAATTTCTTGCTACAGGTCATATGAGCTGTTTGTCTCAGCAAATACCTGTGTGATAACACAGATATTTGTGCAGGTTTTCCATTGCTAAGTGGTGGTTGGAATGATACCTGGGAGCTGCAATTTTAGACACTTTGCACAATTTTGGAACCCAAGAGGTAAAAAGAATGACTCTTATTTACTGGGCTATTTTCCTCTAATGCCATTTTTACAGTCTGGTTTTAAGATACATTCACAACTAGCAATGCTTAAAGGCTGAAAGGAAGAAAAATGAGTGGTAGGCTACTTTTATATAAACCCCACATTAGAACTTACACCTCTCTGGCTCTGCCTCTTTCAAGACACTGACATTCCAAATAAAACTGGCTTGGTTTGGTAAGATTCACTTTGGTATATATTTAGAGAAACAAACAATTAATTGTTAGGCAGTGAAAATTGCCAAAGACAGTCATTGTCTCTGAGGGTTACTGCTGTGCTGCAGCCACAGCGTGCTCTTCTGGAAAGCTCTTGGAAGTACCAGAAAAGATAAGAGGAAAGAAAGAATAAAAACATCAGCAAGACCTTGAGAGGAAGAGCTTTTAAGGAAATACAATAGGAATGAACTTTGTGTTTCTGAAACACAGGAAAGAGCGATATAAATGAAATGCTGTATCAGTGGAGAATTTGTAATGTGGCATTAGATTTCTAATCTTGCTCAGTATCAAGAATATTTTATTCAGAAACTATGGGCACTTGGGATCAAATCTGCTCCACTGAACACACTACTGCAATTATCTGCTGATTTCAGAAGAGGAATGAGGTTAAAGCTGAGCATTTTTGAAAAATCCAGCTTAGGTACTTGCAGAAGCCTGAACATAGTCAAATGGGGTGGAATGCTACAGCTAATGTAAGTAACCTGATTATCTGTCTACAGGGAGGTACAAAAGGGGAGGAAAAAAACCCACAGCTGTGAAAATGGAATTTTGTGCTGAGAAAATAAAATTAAAAAATCGGAGAAAGAGTTGCTAAAGTGGACGTATAAGCTAACATCATATTAGTGATGGAAATCCAGAGGTGCTTGCTTTTATTTCCTCAATTTACAATTATTATCATTTTGATCTCCCTGCTCCTTGCTCTACAATACACATCTGGGCAACTTCTCTTACAGGTGTCTTTAGGATTTGCATCGGCTGTGGTAAAATAATATTCTGAAAACTATAGAGGATTCAAGGGTACAACATAGGGAACACTGGTTAATTTGCTATTTTGTGGCTTAAATGGGGAGACTTTCAAGAAAGCTCTTCTAATATTTTACAGGTTCAGGGGTTTTTCCCTTCATTTTTGGCCATTTTTCTACCTCTTT
This sequence comes from Poecile atricapillus, assembly GCF_030490865.1. Lineage (NCBI taxonomy): Eukaryota > Metazoa > Chordata > Aves > Passeriformes > Paridae > Poecile > Poecile atricapillus. The sequence goes on along the minus strand of NC_081249.1, from coordinate 138,848,804 downwards.
AACAGGGATACAGACAAATCCAGTTGAACTAAGACATCCATTTGGAATACCAAGTGAATCAATAATGCAGAATAATTTCAAATATTTTGTAGGGTTTCTTGAGAAAACTGCTTAATAAATGTCATTTTTCTGACCTAAAGCTGCATTTTCCTGCTTAGAAAAATATGTTTTAGAAGAAAAATGCGTGTCTTTCTATGAAAGCTAGATTTTGGGTGATAGAATCTGTGAGTTTTTTCAGATCAGTGGTTTAAGGAATCACTTCTCAATTTCTTGACTATTTTTCAGGGGCAGTGAGTTATAGCTCTGACAGGAAGAACATCAGTATCATATAGCATTGCTGGAGAGTTTTGGGAGCATATTTTGCACTGATAACACTATTGGTCAGAATTACACAATCAAAATTTATTAGAACTCTATTTCACAAAAAAAACCAAAACACATTTGGAGACACAGAAGTATGGGTTTTTTTTCACTTTAAGTTTCAAATTAAATAAGCTAGAACAACTAAATTTAAGTCCCAAACCCTTGATTTTTTGACAACCTATGTACTTTAAAATGGAAAACAATCTTTACCAAGAGAGCAGGGTTCATCCATTTTTGCTGAATTTTGTTTTGCTGGATTTAATTTTACATGTTAATTTAAAGCTTTGACAATTAAATTGAGCATTAAGCAGCAATGCAATAATTAAATCACTAAAAAGGAAAAAGCACAGCAGAGTTATTATTTATCATATTCTTCTTTTCTGCTTTGTAATCTGAAATGCAATGTCCATGTTAATTTCTCTCAGTAATTTGTCCAAATACATACATTAAGCTAATTTATTTGTAGCCAAGGATTTAGAATTATTTGAAATGGAATCTGTCTGTTTTTCAAAGTGCTGTGATAAAAAATGCAAGCTAAAACATTCATGCATATTTTCTTTTTTTTTTTTTTTTTTGCCCACTATGTGACCTCAAGTTTTGGAAACTACAAAATAGCATAAAGATTTATGACAGCATTTAAGATTATAGAAAGTTTAGTAACTTTCAGGATGATTATAAATAATTTCATGCATCAAGTTTTAATTATGTCCTTCCACAAAAACAAGTTACTGACACAGAGGTATGCCCTTCGCATATGAGCTTTCAGATTGATCTTGTGAGAAATGCTATCAGAGCAATGCAGAAGGATAGAGTGTCCAACTTTGGACAAAAGTATTGTTTTTACTAAAATCTGACTTTTCAGAATGAAACCTAATTTAGTTTTGGGTTTTTTAAACAGAATTCAGTAATTTCTGGGTATTATAAATTTTTGTCTTGGACTATTGCAGGTTGACAATTCCAATTATTTCACAAGAAATAATGATGGAATACAAAATATGCCATTAATGTAATTAAAAAGTCTAGTTCATAAAAATAAACAAAAGAATCTACAATAAGACAGCAACAATCCTGCAAAATTTCAATGTTCAATGACATTTAGACATGTTTTAGCAGTTCACTCTTTTCTCTTAAATTTGGAAATATGGGTCTTTGTTTTATATTGTCACAGTGTCTCTTAAGATTTTCACACTAAGAGTAGGGATTTTTGATTGCTTTCAGCTTTTCTAAAAATGAGAATACACAAATAACAAGTACTTCATTCAACAAACCTTCGTTCTGCATGCTCTCCTTTTGCCATCAAGATGAGGCTGGAATTTCCAAGGGCAAGCAACATTGTACTAAACCTGATTGTTCCTTTGAGCCACAGAAGCATTTCAGTAGCTTTTTGAATCACTAAAATAAAGAAAAATACTCCAGATTCTTGGTACTGCTTCACAAATATCTCTCAACAACAATGGCATGAAGTTCCTATATTGTGATATGGTTTCTCAATAAGGAAATGGTTTTTAGCTTGATTATCCTGTGTATCTGTTTTTCTCAAGCATTTTGCTTGCAGAAATACCAACTGCAAGAAATGTTCCAAAGGTATGGGGAAGAGTAGTCAGAAATAAAGGAGCAATATGTTCAGGGACATTCAACCTCTCCCTTCTCAAAAGTTTCTAAATGGAGAAAAAAATTGCCTTTCAGAAAGCACAAACACAGAAAAATTCTGTGCTTTGCTGTTCAATATGCCCTCTTTTTTTTTTTTTTTTGTTTGGACTATTGGGTCTGGCTGAGATGGAGCTCATTTTCCCTATACAGCCCCACAATGTTGTGATGTGTGTTGGTAGCTGGAAAGGTGCTGGTAACACTCCGGTGTTTCGGCTACTGCTGAGCAGCGCTGTCCCCCCAACATTCATCTCACACACACACCAGTAGGCTGGGAATGGGCAAGATCTTGGGGGGAACAGAACCAGAACATCTGACCCAAAATTGACCAAAGGGATATTCCATACCATATGACATGTGCTCAGCAGTACAAGAGAAGTGAAGTGAAAAAAGACAGTATTTGTTTTTATGTCTGTCTTCCAGAACAAACACTACGTGTGCTGAAAACCAGCTTCCCAGAAAGTGGCTGGACATTGCCTGCTGATCAGAAGCAAGGAATAAAATCTTTTGTTTTCCTTTCCCTTCACACATGCAACATTTACTTTTGCTTTATTGAACTCTCTTTATCTTGACCAATGTCTGATTTTCTCCATCTTATTTCCTGCTCCTGCCTTCCTATGAAGAAGGAGTGGCAGAGTGGTTTGGTAGGCACCTGCTATCCAGCCAAGGTCAATCCATGAAATTCAAGAACTTTATGGGCATGATAATATATTTTGGTATAGTAATGTCTACTTATTTAATGCATTTTTAAAGCTCTGAATGAAATAAAAAACAAGAACAACCAAAACCCCCAGATTTTCTGGAATACTATTTCTTAGATTCTTTCAAACTTCACAGAAAATTAAAATCTACTTCAAAAAGGTTTAAAGAGCTGCATTTTCTAAATGTGACACCATCAAACTAATTCAGCTCATTTTCTTATTAAATAATAAATCTTTAAACATACAATAACTTACTGATTAAATTTTGATTGTAAAGAGATTTCTTGTTGGCTATCTTAATCTCAGAACAAAGTGTTCTTAGCTTTCTAAGCTTTCATCGTTTTTTCATTGTTTAATCCAAATAACTAATATAAATACCAAATAAAAAGAGATGTTTTTAAAAGTAAGCTTAGCTTTAAAAATTAGTTGAGGCAAAATGGAAGCCTTGCATTCTCTAATATTTTAAACCTTTGAGTGGTTGAGTAAACATAATTGTATGCTTTACACATATATGTACTTTCAGTCTATCCCTGGCTGAGAAAACACAGAAACATTCCAGATGATATTTATTTCAACCTGACCACTTGAATAAAACAAGCAAGAAAAAACAAATACCTCTTACTTTCAAAATCCCTAGGTAATAAACATCTTAACATTTAAATGAAGGTAGTTCTGCCATGACCTCATGCTGTATGAATAGATACATGTGAAATTACATCAGAACTAACTTCTAAGGTAAATTATCTGTTCTTGGAATTTCAAAGTCAATGATACATGTTTGCCAAAGTTGAACACAGTAATATAGAGGTAACTGGTTAGGGCTGTACAAAATCAATCAAGATTTGTCATTTAATGGTCATTTTAACCTAAATATATTTGCACTTCAGAAAGTGATCGTGTGTCTTCACTGTGAGACAATTCACCTTTTCATAGTACATGAAGAATGGAACTAAAAACTAATATTTTTAAAGCTTTTCTTTTGACTAAAGTTCTAGAACTGTTTGTTTTAGTCCTCATGACATGAAAAGATATCTCAAATTTATGTTCAGGAGTCAATAAGTCTCTATGCATATTTTAAAGGTCTCTTGTGCTTGCCTAAACACAAAGAAACCCAAATAGACTTGACTAAGTTTTATAACTATTTTCTCACTCTCTATTTCTACATTACCAAAAAGAAAAATCCACTTTAAAAATCAAAATTAATAATAGTAAAACAATATGTTCATTCTTTAAAACTTATAATTGTAAATATATATTGTTTGAAATTATTTTTTAAATCCCTGACTAGATATTAATCTAAGAACTCACATATGGATTAAATCATGGATTAGCCCACTAGACCTATCAAGCATATTTCTTATTCATATTAGAACAACTGGGTTATAAAAGGAAAAAAGACAATGAAGGACTTCCTGTTCCAGCATAGTTCTCCATTTTCAAAAGGTTTCCCTTTCTCCTACAGTGAACACTAGAAAAACAAGAAGAATAAAACTAAAATATGGAGGAACAATAGAACTGCTTTCATACAGCTCATTGTCCCTTAATAATACAAAATCAAATGGAAAACAAAAGGTATTTGAGTTTAAACTGTAGTCTTTCAAGTTCTAGTCTTCCCTTTTCCTACTCTTTTGGCCCTAAATTTTCCTTTATCACTGATGACAGGCGAAAAATCCTCTTTGCTCACACTTTTTGTTTTTAATAGCCATTGGCTAAATTCTCGTCTGCCATTGTAAATTAGACTTCTTGGTGCTTAATATCTGTCTAAAGAAATATTTGCCTTTCTCTCATATGCGTTACAAAATTAATGTCAAAGCTTATCCTGGTTTTCAGTGAACCAGAGGATGGTGTCACAGATACAAGGACAGCCAGCCACAAGCCATACTCCTGTATGAAACAAAAGACTTTGGCACTCTCTGGAGGGAAGATAGTTTGAAACATGATTTATTGTTGAAACAAAGGCTGATATGAAACTTCTGCCAATAGCAGGAAAATTCTGCAGAAGCAACAAAATCCTCACTACATTTAAAGGTATCTAATAGATTTTTTTTTTCCAACTAATGCCTGTAACAGACTCTGCCAAAATGCACGGTCCTGTTTAAAGTCATACTGCATAAAGGGCAATAGAAAAGTAATCTGTTGCAATTTCTTTCTTCAATATTATTGTAGCTCTACCAAGATAAATGCAAGTGGGAAGCAAACACTCTATGATTTATACTCTGTTCACTTGTCTGAGATGCACTGGCCTTACACATAGGAAAACTGAAAAGGGAAAATTTGTGCAGATAAAATCAGACTAATTTGGAAGTTGCTTTACCATGTTGCCAAATTAACTTTGTGATTATAACCAACACAAACAGACTTCCTTGCTTTGCTATAAAGATGGAGGAATGTATTTATGCCATAAAGTTGGTACATAACAAAAAGAACCAAAAAAACCCTCAAGCATAAAATCATAACACACCAGCATCCCATAGGTGAAATCCACAAAGGCTAAAATTTTCAATTAGATTTGGATTCATAAATTCTTCTTGTTAGCACAAGTTCTCTTCTGGAATAAGGGAGTTTTAAAAGTCTTTCTGAATGAACAAGACATACTTCAGTCAGAAAACAGAGGAAATGCCATAAGACAAGTTTTTTCTATTAAGTGATGGGCTTATACACAAACAACATGCTATAAATATTGTCTCAAACTACCTGTATATTAAGGAAAATGCTCAACTTTTATCTTTATATTGGTAGTAAAGCATTTTATACATAGTAGTAATTTATTTAAGGAACCTTGTATGCAAAATTAAATAAATCTTGCCCATAATACCTTCTAGAAACAACATCATGCATACATGGCTCATCTCTGGTATTTCTGAAAACATAGTTTGGATAGCTATTCATAGTCTTCATTGTTAAAAATAAAAAAAAAACCCAAATCACCACATACTAGTAGCATAATGAGCAAAACTTAGTTTTTCTGTAGGTTTGTGTTGTCTCCTTGTGTTCTTCCAAGCATTTTCCACCCAGTTCGCTCCAATATACACTTCATGAGTTTTTACTTATCTCTTCTTGTTCTATACATATTCAAGTATGCAAGTATGAATTATGTGCTTTAGGCATGAACTTAGGAACTGGAGATCATATTTCTCTTCTAACCAGGTATCAACCTCATCATATTTGAAAGAATATAAATTTTTAACTCCTGTCTCTTTGGCAAACACAGTCAATACCAACAGATTCTTGAATTTTTTGAAGATACAAGTATGGTGTAAGGGAAGAAGAGAAGACCATGGTATTTGTCTCTTTCACTTAGCTGTAAAATCTCATTTACTTAAACAAAATTATGCTGAAATGCACCAAACCTCCACATATTCCAAAAGCATAGATGATGAACTAGAAAAAACCCAAACCCTCTAACTGTCTTTAGAGTACTGAGCAATCATAAAGGCTGCTCTAAATTTTCTTTTTTTTCCCCAGTAATGTCCTGATGATGTCTATGTGCTCATTGCCAAAAGTTCATTAGAGATGCTACCTTGTATACTGCTCATTACATATGTCTCTCTTGTGACAAATGCCTTAATGTCATTTGGGACTCAGAACAGATTTTATAACAGACTGATTATGGGTATAACAGAATCAAGATTTGAAAAGTATGTAAATGAATTGAGTTGTCTTTAACTTATGGAAAAGCATCATAACTATTAAGTTGATACATTTGCTAGCAAATGAGTACGCAAATAACTCCAGTTTCACAATTCCCAGCTTAATGGAGCTATTGAGCTAACAAAAGGCAATTTTTCAATGTTTATGAAAACATATTCACAGTTCCAAACATTTTCTTGAGGCATTATGATAAAGTATTCAGATAATTTATAATTTATGGCAGTAGGGTTTGAAAGCTGACTACCCACCTGGACATAAAACCTTACTGTTAAATTGCTTACTTTTCCTGACAACCGGAGGGCTTCATTAATTTCCTCTAATTGGTTTTGAATATATTTATCCAGTTTTCCAAAGAGAACATTGATTTCAAATATAAGTTGTTCTTCCTTTTACTGATGACCAGAGCCAACAGTGTTTTTTCAAGGAAATTGCCCTGCCTGCGAGATGACTTTGAATACATGGCAATATCACATGACATGTGAACAGAGACAGAACTTTGAGGGCTTCTTATTTTTTGTCTCAAAAAGCCACACGGAAAGGATAGATAATTTGTGCAGACAAGTGAGTTTGGCTGTGTTCACTGCACTTGCTGCTCTCTGTGGTATGATGTGGCTTCTGACTGGACAGAACTAAGCATGTGGAATCCTTTTCAAAAATCCATCAGAATCTGTTTGAATGATATATAAATCCCCAGCTTTAAAGAGTTGCTTTTCTCCTTTCTATTTATACGGATCACTCTGCAGCACTAGTAACAGCAGTATTTGTCTGTCTGTGTATTTATTACACACACTGAATGCCGTTCTTGAATTACATCATATCCATAAACTTTTGATAAATAAAATCATACCACTAAATATAATTGTCACAGGAAATGTACTGGACAGAAAGCAGACAGGATATAAATAAAAATTTGTTTACAGGTGCACTAAAGGCACAAACTGTCCCAAATCTTAACAGAAAAAATAAAAGTCTATTTCGCTGCTGAAAGTATAATCCAATAATGAAACCATAAATGGCAATACAATAACCGTCCTCTGCTCTGAATTAATATTTACAAAACTTCTTTATTTGAGTTTCTTTTTGCATTCATTCCATTCCATTCTCTGTCTACTGGGACCTACAAGCCATGACAGTTTTTGTGTTGCAGTACAGACTAACACAAGGCCAAACAGCGAAGAGTGTGGGAGATCATTTCCACTTAGCAAAACTTAGTAACAATTTAGATATAATAGTTTTCCTTTCCTATCAAACACTTAGAGCTTCCTTAATATTAGTCTGAATTTACTGGGAGGAGGAAAGACATACTAGCTTTTAGTATGCTCCCATTATGAGCACAGGGAATGTAGGTATTTCTTGCCAAGGTGCTGCTAGGGATTCAGAACGAGTCATAACACAGCAATATCCATCATAAGTCCATAAACCACTAAAACTCAGAAATTCAGAAGGCATTTAAATGAAATTCATCATGTTTTTGCATGCAGTAATTTGTTTGCACAAGTTTTATACATCCAGGTAACCAAAATTAAAGTCTGAATGCCATCAGTGCAGTATTTCACTCACTTACGAGAGCACTTAATGAGTACAGCAATACATTTCAATAAGATACACACAACATTCATTAAGGAATTTTATGGAGTTTTCCTTTCCTATTCAGAGCACTTACATTTTTGCACACACAAGAAGAAATTCTAAACAAAATAGTTACATAAAAACAATCAATCTTAACAGCGAAAATTTGAATCTGAAAGAAAGGATATGTCCTCATTTATCAGTGAAACAGAACTTTGTAATTCAGAGACAAGGTATGGCCATCATACTTATCAGTGTGTTCATTAATTTAAATTACTGCATCATTTATAAAAAGATATTTAAATGCTACAAAGCAAAAGTGCAAAAGTATAATTTTCTAACATATAGTTGTTATCTATCTCTGCTGACATTTAATTTGAGTAAGAGCTAGTTTAGCATTTTACATGGAATGGAACAGATTACTTGATTTGTTTCCTTGCAGAAATGAAGAGCAGAGGAAATAAAATAATATTCTTTGTTTAACTTTTTAAGAGTTGTAAAAATTGAGGCAGCTGTATTAGTATAATGTCCATAGGATTTGCGCCTGAAAAAACAGATAAAAAATATAATACAAAGAAAAAGTGTATATGTAGAAAAACAAAAAATCACCAGATTGTTTTCAACAGCTCTGCACTATATAAAGAAGAGATATATGAAAAGCATAATATGATGATGAATATATTGAGTATATGTAGAAACTCAAATGTAGTTTCTGATTTATGGGCTAAAACATTTTCAAACTCTGCTAAAGGCCCAGGGGTAAAATGCACAGGGTGATCCTAATACTCTGGGACAACTACTATCTGTGATACTTTATCACTGAAGTCACAATTGCAAAACTCTTAGCCACATTTGTAAGAAATATGTAGTCTTTAATTCTAAGATTCAGAGGAATTTTATTTTCCTGAGAAACACAGATTGGAGCATTTAGGTTTGTTTAGTTTTTGTTTGTTTTTTTTTTTTTTATGAGACGCTAAATATAATATTTGAGGGAGAAAACAAAAGCAGATGATAAGAGAGAAAAAAAAATCTTCAAATGTATCGTTAGATCCTCAACCTGAGAATTTGTAGCAATGGCCAATTCAAGGGCTTTCAGTTTTTTCTGTAACCTTGCCTGATCTCTAGGGTTTTGTTGCTTTCTATAATCTTACCTTTTTCCTATCTGTCACACACATCACTTTCTTACTTACTCTTTGGCTAAGGTTTTCCTCCTTTTCTCTCAGTACTTAATACAATTTATTCAGTCCCAAGTAAATACAAAAAAATTAGTAGCTATTTCACAGCACCAGCTTTCCACTGCCCCTCTTACATATACTTATGGGAATAAATAAATAAAATAAATTCCCTAAATGATAGTAGCCCTTTTTAGGATTGTAAGAGAAATAGGCATATAATATAGAACTATTTGTAAAATATTAGAAATGTTTGCAAAACCTAATTTCTTTTCATTAATTACTTTTTCCTTTGGCTGTTATAGAAAGCTGACTAAGTGCTGAAACAGGAGTTGAGATATTCAAAATTCAACCTCACTTATAAGTGTTGAAGTTTGAAATTCCCTTCCTGTACCTTTAAAACTTGCCAGTTCTTTGAGGTTCACTTAATGTAATTACCATATGTTAGACTGCTTCTCCAAATCCCTGATGGGATATTATCTTTAGAATTTAGCTACAAAACTTGTATATATTCATATTAATATTAGTACTTGTATTATATTTTGTATGTTTTATAAACACTGGGTATTAAAAAACAAATGCAGAAAGCCCTTGAGAGCTTCAGGAGGTGAGACACATACATAAAGAACAGAATAAATACAGTCAGTTCAGCAGCACCAGCAGTAACAAAGCACTGACTGTTTTTACCCAAAACCAATTCAAAGTGCATCTACATTTCTCTCGAAGTGAGAAATAAAATTGTCTGACATTAAGGTCCCTGTAGAAGAAATTTACATTGAAACATCTGAATATAACTCCTTAATATGAAACTTCGTGAAGAGGCTTGGTCATTTAACATAATGTAGAGGAGTTTTTTAAAAATATTTATTTACTATTAAGTGTTACAATACATAACATTCAGAAAACAGATATAGTTAACATATAAATTGGGCTCATGCTTGGAGACTGTAGACTGGAACTCACATTCTCCAGTTCCACAAAACCCAAAAACAGATTATCTCCCATGCTGCAGCAAGCTGAGATATTATTTGTGAGATCCAATGCTATAATGAAAAATCAAATAACACAAAAATTAAGTAACATTTTTTTCATGGATTATAATCTCCAAGAGTAAGAAAATTTCTATAAAAATTTCCCTACACACTGGAACAGGGTAAAGTTTGAATTAATTGTGAGCTAGTTATAATCAATATTCACAATGACAGTCTCCTCTTTTCCATCCTGCTTATAAAAATCTCAAGACAGGACAATGAAGAAATAGAAATGAGATTTCTTACAGATTTTTTTTTTTTCACTGTATGATGTAATAATTACTTAATATAAAATATTTATAAATATTTGGCAGCTTTTCAGGAAAATAATAACAATAAACATACATACATGGATATTCATAGAAATGCGTACAGATCTATATATCTATATGCAGAATTTGCCGTCTGCCTTGTCTATCCCTTTAATCTGATAAGGATAGGTGTAGTTATTCAGATAAACACAAAAGAAAACATATTTTTACACAAAGGAAAAATCAGAACAAATTTAAATATTTTTCACTTAATGAAAATTGTTCAGCTTACATTTCAAAATAATATTGATGGTTTCTCTTTTCTGACAGGACCTGAAAGAATGGCCTGAAGTTGTGTCAGGGGAAGTTGAGGTTAGAAGTTCATCAAAAGATGAACTCTATTACTTTAACTCAAAAATATATATTACTTTTCATGTCCTTGCATATGGTAATGACTAAAGTTACTCTAACTCTACCGAAATATGAAATTTAGAAAGACAAGGAAGGTAAATAGAAATTATGAGCACTCAGCACCATCTTCGAGATGCGGATGGGCAGGCAATTTTGAATTTTCATTATTTTATGAAAGTCATATCCAGAGAAGACACCACAATTTTGGCATAAAAAATTTAGGACTCCAGAACATTAATTACTTTTTGAACATGTAAGATGAAATACTAATTATTGACTTGAGCTTGTTAAAGGAAACTTAGCTATAGAAAACAGTACAAAAAGATTACTGAGACTTTGTTTTCTCTACTTTTCCCACATAGGCTGGTTAAGAACATGAACACACCCCCAAAAAATTATATATTGGTCTATACTACAAAAAAAAAAAAAAGAAAAAAAAAAAGGAAAAAAAAAAGGAAAAAAAAAGATATAATCTTCCAGGCTACTGGCAGATTATAAATTCTAGCATTATTATATTAATTCTAGCATTATAGCTAGAATAATGGACATCTGTGGATTCCAGAAGCAACTGAAAGAGATGAAATGGAAGATTGAGTAGGTAATTGTTCCAAAGTGGAAGGTGGAAACCTTCCTTGAAAAAACGAGGCTTTTCTTGCCTTTGTCTGCAACTAGTAATGAGTTTCTATTTTCTTCATAATTTCAATGGCCCAGCCACCCATAAATGGAAATATTTTTTGAGCCATTGAACCTAAGGAAAATATGATGAGTCAATTATGTTACATCATATTTGCAATTTCACTGATAGCCACTTTGAGTCCATCTTTTTAATTTTATGGTATTAATTACCGTTATGTTCAATTAAATCTGGTGCATGACCTGAGAGTATTTAATGGCATCGTAAAAGAGCGAGTGGAGAGAGCATTTGTTACTAAAACATGGAACAAAGTAAACAGAACGTAAATGCATTTCAGGAGAGTTTGGAACCCACAGTTATCACAAATCTAAAGTTTCTTTTTTCAGCTTCTAATTTCTCTTTTAAAGAAAAGAACTGTGCATACAGACTGTAAGATTTACAGCTAGTATTTTTTGCTACTACTGTTTTGTATCCTTTCACTATATGTCATTTACAGATTATGTTCTTGTCCTTTTCCTCATAAAAAGAAGCAATACAGGAGATATAGGGATGAAAAATGCTTTATAAATCATGTGTGAGATCATCATTACTCTGGAGAACTTGCTTACATTAATATTGCACTTTAATACTGATGTTGAATATTCTCCTTCTGTTCTCAGCCTCTGCACCCTCTTCAGAATTCCCATGGATGAGGCAGTGGAAAGGGGCAAGCCTTTTTCTTTTATTACTTTTTGTTTATCAGCAGTTTCTCGTCCTTACACAAAGTCATGATTATTTTATTTGGATTTGCACTATAATTGGGAAATATTTTTGTTCTACAATGTATGAATACACACATTTTAATAAAACTCCCTTTTTGAATTAACACTGAAGCAAAAAATTCAAAAGAATCTTAGATCTTCTGAAGAAAGTTCTTAACAAAAACAAGCACAATTTTTCAAAATATTTCTAGTTACCCCATTAAACTAGCCTAAAATGAGGGTAGTTACACCTAATATTTTTTGCTTTTTGTCACCAAAGTTATTCATCTGCCACATAAGGAATTATGATTACACAACTTTCTGGCTGCTCCTATGTCATGTGCTATTCAGATGGCTGATGGTATTTTAATTCATCAGAGGTGATCTGAGCAGAAGCTTCATAAAAACACAAATACACCAATGATACTCACTGATGATTTGTTTGCACTGACACTTCTCCCTGAGTACAGAAGTGAAAAAATATGTCTTGAGAATAAATAGCAGTTGGTGAAATCTCAAAAAAAAAAAAAAAAAAAATCTTTCGGTGAATGCAATGAAACAAACATTTATGGGCATTGTCCAAGCAGACTATATTATAACTAAATTACCAGATTTTTAGGCAGAAAGAGCATTTGTTTTTTAAGTTTTAATTTTATAATATGAATCACCACTGCAAAACATTACAGGAATTTGTGGCATTTAATAAGGCAACAGAGAGAATATAATTTAATATTCACCCTTATAATTTAAAGTGACCGCTAAAGAAAAAATCAGCAGCATGGGAAGAATGTGCATGAATTGTGTATGTACTGGCTCTGATTTCATATACATAATAATATTATCTATATGTACTGGCTCTGATTTCATATACATAATAATATTATCTATATGTACTGGCTCTGATTTCATATACATAATAATATTATCTATGTTGACAAGAGGAGAAATATTCCCAAATCTACTATAAGTCACTACCTTCAAAATTAAGTACTAAATTTCACCTGTGATACAGTGGCCAATAAAAGTCTGAACACGTATGGGGGAAAGCACTGTATAATTCTACAAACTGTTTTCTTGGTGATAGTTCTGTCTTAAAGAACTCTGTTTTGCCTGCCTCCAGATATTTACTCCTAGGCCAGATATTTATTTCTAGGTGAGCTTTAAAGGTGAGCCAGCACAGGAGTTTGGAATTCCATGATATTGCACACCAGTGAAATACTGGTGTGCAGAACAAGAAAAGAGACCTGTTTTGATGAAAAAGAAACACTCCTGTCATTACTCAGACACCAGCAGGAGATACACAGAAGGAGGAAAGAAGGGCAGGCAACTTGGAATGAATATAGAAATGTTTTCAAAGTAGAAATAAGACAATAAAAACAAAGACTCCTTTAGAATCAGACATGGCCAAGGCTGTCAAGGATAGCCAGAAGGGCTTCTTCAAATATACCAGTATCAAAAGGAAAACTAAGGACAATTAATAAATGGAGCAGGGATCTGGTGTCAGACAGAGGATGCAGAGAAGGCAGAGTTACTGAACACCTTTTTTGCATTGGCTTCACTGGCAGGAGCAGCCCCCAGGAATCTGTGACCCAGGAGACTGGGGTAAAGGAATGGGGAAGAGGGGACTTTGGGGTACAGTTTGTGTCCTGTCTAGCTATTCACCAGTGACTACCCTGAACACTTTGTGCAAGACATCACTGACACTGATGTTCTCTTTGGAGATAATATTTCATTTGTTTCTCTCCAGCATCATGCATTTGACCAACATCCTCTCCTAAAATTTAGTGCCAGTATAGTCCTATGCAGGAAGATTAAATTTTGAAATTAGATACTGAGAAAGTATCCTTTATAAAATTACGAGTTTTACAGAAGAACATCCATACACTTCTACACTCCTTTCAACTAAAAATCTTCCATTTCCTTATGTTTTTGCAAAACGGTGACAATTCCTCAGGCTTCTTTTATTGAGTGGGTTTTCAGGGGTTTCTTTGGTACTCATACACTATATTCTAAATTTAAAAAGGAATTAATATTTTCTGTAGATCACTTGATCTCTCTGCATTTTTTTCCAGCAATAAAACTAATTGATATTCTTTATTGGCTTCACAAAAATGGATTGTGCAATATATAATTTTAGTCCAGTGAAACAGAAATCACAAATCTCTTATGTACTTATTTTAATAGTCCAATGTTTCTAGCTGTGTTGGCAGAGCACAAACAAAGTTGCAAGGGGGAGGAATTTTGTACAAATGAAGAAATGGCAAATTTACAAAATATATTAATGTGGTCCTTTCCTGGCAGAGGACATTCATGACAAAAACCCTTTGATCTCTCCGTGTCTTGTAGCCTTTGAATCATCAATAATATGTATTTAGGAAAATCTAGGAAGTATACATCACATACATGTGCATAAGAAAGTTAATAAACCATTCACATGGAAAATTCTTAAGACTAGATATTGCTGCTTTGTTATTTGTACAACTATAAAACATACGTAGATAAATTCGTTTTGCAAATATTGAAAATACAAATTTCTGCCTTACCACAGTCTCAAAAACCTCCCTTTATTTTTAGTTCTGTGATGGCACAGTTGAGGGACAGAAATGTTTATGGAGAGAAGTCATCTGTTTCAATAGTTAGTAATAATACTATTTGAAAACATTTTCTGCCACAAATCTCCAATGAAGTAGTATTAGGAATTATATCAGATTCTACGTAATCTGTGTTTCAACAGACTAGATTATCACCATGGTCTGGGTTTACAATATTTAACTTTCCCAAGTAACAACAAACAGTAAATTAAACCATCCTGTATGACATTCCTGGGAACACAAGTGAAAACCCTGTTCTTGTAGGAATTAGTTCAACATCTATTCATTCTAGTGATGGAAAAAGAGAATGTTTTCTTCACATGGATATGTTTCTTTCCCTTTCACAAAACACTGAAAAAGAAAGTAAAACAAAGACTATGAAACAGTGAGCAGAAATCATATTTGAATAGAAAACTGGTGTTTCACTTGATAGAGAAAACCCTTTATTTATCAAACTGGCAGGGAGTATTTATTACAATGACCAAGAATTATAAAGAGTGTGCACAGAAGATTTTTTCTTGGTTGCATAACCAGTCACACATGTAAATTTGCAAGATACATTTTTTTTGGCTAGTCTCTAATTCTACTAATATTTTTGTCACCTTTGTTCAAAATCAATGAGCACAATGGATGTATTAAAAAAGTTAGATTGTCTGTATAGAAACATTGCATCTTTTCAGATGAATAATGTCAGCATATCACTGTTTTCAGGAGTATTTGGGTGACTGAGGTATTTATTACATAAAAATACACTGCTCATTTAAATCACAACAGCTTGTACTGCACGTACCCACTGTCTTCCATTTCAGGCCACTTACTAAATGAATAGGCAAAATGGCTTAATGTATTTTAAAGCAGCTAAAAATCCTCTTTTACATTTTACATGAATAAATATAAACTTTATAAAGCCTAAGGGGGCAAAAAACCTGCCAATCACTGGATAAATGTTTAAAGCTCATCTCATTGTTTTGCAGCTGTTGCCCTTTGCTGAAGGATATTTCCTGTGCTGCAGACTCCGAATAACAGCATTTCATTTTAAGAATGTAATTAGAAACACATCTGTTGTTCTAGAACCTTTGGATTGAGCAAGTCCTCTGTAACCCAGACAGGAAGACTTTTAAAAAAGCATTTTCAGCATACTTAATCTCTCTGCTTTCTAACACCCTACTACATTAAAAAAAAACAAAACAAAAAAAACCCCAGCAATTAAGTATACAGATTTCTGTTTTGATCCCACAACATATGTGACCTAGCAACCAGTTTGATTCATTTCAGTGAACTCTGGAAACAAACAAGCAAATTCTTTTTCAGATGGCTTATTACTCTAGACCTTCAAAAAAACAAGAAATCTTTGGCTAGATGGTAGGAGTTATAGAATCATGTCCTTCATCTTCATGGAATTTCAAATGAATGGTAGAAGAATAACCTGTATCTTGAATTTTAATCCAGGAAGTCTCAAGTTTTGACAGTCTCTTCACAGGCAAGTGCAAGCTTTAGCTAAGACTGGAGCTTATTTCAGGGTTAGTCTCCTCTTTTGTTCTGTTGCTGGGTAGAACAGTACTCTATCAATTAAACTACAATAATTAGTAAAAAAAAGATGAGTATGAACAGCTTCCTAACATCTCAGGTGCTGTAATTGCCACACAGTCTACACCTAATTTTGTGGACATAACTGGGATCCACTTTAATGACACAAACTAGCTTCAAAGGCTTAACTGGTAGAACAAGAGGATGTATGACTGAAGCTTGGGCACTGTTCTGTACATAAGGTGGGCACTGCAAGACAAATTGCAAGGTAGAAAGAATCTAAGTGATCTGAGTCATCCTAATCTAATATCTTCAGTTTAATGCACCGTTAGAAATACTAGTGCATCTTTGATTTCTTCTTGTGCTGGTGCCCTTCAAAAATCATGACATTCATAATAAAAATAAACAAACATGGAAATTGACTGTGTTATTTTCACTTCTTAGCCATTAATTATGTACTTTCCAGTGATTCTTCAGGTACTCTCCAGGTAAACAATGATAAGAATCCAGTTTAAGATAAGAACTTAAACTTATTTTAAGAGATAAGAAACCAGAAAAAAGAAATCAGTGTATTTCACAGCCCACTCATGAGTTTAGTGGTTTCTCTTTTCAGCAATGCATTATTTAAAAGGACCTCACTAAGACCTTATTATTTGTTCTGAATTCAACCCCCAAAAGTCCACCATTACTAAAATTTGTGTAAGAAAGTAAGGGTCCTGGTACACTCAATAAATGATCCCAGTTTAGAAAATGATATCAACGAAACAAGAAAAACTGTCTTAGAAAATTAATGTGCCTTCTAAGCATAACTGAAAAAAAAAATAAAAGCCTAAACTAAAAAAAAAAAAGCACCAAGAAAAAAACAGCAGTGTTGAATAACTTCTTAATAACTGAGGTAATTTTTTTGCCATTTGCTGAGCTTGAAAGGAGCATTTCTGTGGAGCTAGTGAAAATAGTTTTTTTCTATTCCACCAAGTGCATTACATTTACACCATTAAGTGTGCTAGATAAGACATTAATCCACAACTTTATTCACACATCAGCAACATGTACTAGCTGATGTTCTAGGAATCCATCCCTGGAGATCAGACAATAAGTGTGTCTCTTTGTCCCTTCAGACAACTTAGTATTTTCCTCCTGTTGCTGTATAATTTATCAGTGTTTACTATTGTTGCATTGTAGTGAAATTAGGGGTTCAGCTCTGCTTTAGAACATGCATTAGGTCAAAAGGAACATATTTGCTTCCAGTAGTCACTATCCTGTGATATTATAGAATAAATGAAGAAAACTAAAAAGGCATATTTTTTTTATTTACTATCTGAACAACAGACTTTAAGGTTATGAATCTTCTGATTTTAGCATTTAGAAATCCAGCAAAGAAAAAAACAAAAATTGCATACTTTTATAGCACAGTTGAGATAGTTGGGAGAGATCAGCCACTATCCAATTAATAAATATCAGTAACTTTTGTGTCCTCGTGCCTCATTTGATAATAAAATTTTAGCAAAGAGAATTCAAGAATTGTTATTAAATGCTTGCACCAACAATGTAAACTGAGAATATACGATCAGTTTCACCTCTTTGTAGGGACTCTTCCCTTTGTGATTTAAAATAATGCTATAAAGTAATTAAGAGATGCAATCAAAATGCAAGCAAATACCACAAGATCTGGTAGTAATTTGTAGTTTGGAAGTGATCACTAATCAAAGTACATATTTTCTTCTTTGGACTAATTTCTGTCTAGAAACGTGTATTTCTAAAGAACTTCTTAAAAAAACAATGACTTGCTTGCTTCTACTGCTCCTTGACCAACTAAATTTCCATAGGAAGCTTAGATGAATATCTTCCAGAATCTGCTACCCCAGGATGTGTGAATCAATCTGCCTCAATTAGCTCTAATTGAAGAGAAGTCTCAGAACTTCCTTCTTAGTCCAGTTTTCTGGGTAGTAAAGATTATAGGGAAATTCAAACTCTTTGCATAAAAGTTTAAAATAAAAGTACAATGATAAAAAGCAAGGGCTTTTAACTATTTCACCTACTGAGCATCATTTCCCCTCAGAGACTTTTTTCTGAGACTAAACTGCCAATCCTCCCCTTAAACTTCAAAGAGCTTTTCTCTCCCTTAGATATAAATAGATCACTGCAGACACCCAGAGAGATAGAAAACCATCCACCTGTAAAGATTTGCAGCAGAGAAAGCCTGAAACTCACCTTTCTGAAGGCCCCCGTTCCTCATTCCACCAAAGGGCGAGGTCTTTCTCCTCTTGATAAGGCAGATTACTGTATTGTACTTCTATTCTTAGTAGGTTTTCAGTCAGCTGAAGCCTCACCCAAGTGACAAATCTTCCCTCCACAAGCTCTGCAAGCCTCCTTTCTTGTTTAGCAGTGCTTTATTGTGAGCAGGTGTAGTAACCTGCTCACACTCGGTAATAACTCCATTTAACACATATAAGTGAATCCCATACTTTCTTATTCTGATATAGTACCAGGCTTCTATGTATTTATTCTTGAGGGTGATAGTAGTTCTTATTGAGCAATAAAAATATGTACAGTATGTTTCTTTGTTTGGTGCTCACACTGTCAGTTATCTATCTATCTAGTTCACTTGGTATCTTTGTTTCCATATTTTTCACAGAGTTGTCAATTTTCTTCCTGTTCAGCAAATTTCTATATTAAACTTACCTAGGGAGAAGTGATTGCAGTTCTTCACTGTCAAAACTGTGTGGGTAACTAGTGTGGATTTTTTTTTTTACCTTTCATGTTTCATGGCAGGCTTATATATGTGCATATAACCACTAAATATTTTCTCTATCATGAGCTGAAAAAACATCCTGACTTTGGAAAATGGCCTCATATGGAGCAGAAAGCTACTTATTTCCATCCCTGCAGGATAGCAGCTGTTTGGCTTGTTCTTTGGCATAGAAAGCCTGAAAATAGAATTTATTAGTGCTAAGAGTGTATGCATCTTTCCAGAATATATCTCATTATAACTCTACTCTGGTAAGCAGCTTACACCCAAATTTACCATCATATGAAATATAAACCTATTCTGATAATGTTGGTCAATGCTGCATAATCCTAAATTTAGAAATTCATAGTAATTATGATTGCAACACAGGTTTATAACTTGCAAAAATATTGAATTATATTTATTTTTTGTAAATTGTTCTATTCTAACAGATAACTGTTAGTCAGGTCATGCATATTTTTTCTTGGGTTTCAGAAAACCCAGTCCTGGAAGTCTTAGCTCAATATAGGTAACTAAATATTTAATATAATCCTACATTTCCTGTGAGAGCATCTTTTAAATATCTCTGGATAGCTTATAAACATTCATTTTTATGTAAGTGATGGAAGATGAAGCAAACAGAGGATATGTATTTGCCTTTCTTATGCACACATGAGGCCTAGAAAAGGTCCCACATATCTTGTCATATTTGGATGCTCTGCTGAGAGAGAATTGAATCAACAACTTCTTTGAGTCCAGAGCTTAGTTTTGATATGGGAATTTAAAATCACTTGAATTTCAGGTTTTTTATCAGAGGAAGTAAAAAAAAATCAGCCATCTTTCAGAATGGCTGACCTGTTCTTGCTTATTGTAAGTTCAAAGTAAAATTGCTGTTCTTTCTGCTTCTGCAGTAAGAGAATGCAGAGTGCATAACTATCATTTTTAAGCCAAGAAAATATTCTTGTATCACAGGTCTGTGGTCTCAACTCAGCCACAAGAAATCACATAAAGAGAAATAAGGTATTTTAGAACTTGTTCCTAGAACAAAATCTTTGTCTTACTGAACTTGACAGCAAAATTCCTGCAATTGATTGCAGGAATTGTAATTGCAAAATTGCAATTGAACATGACTTCTTTGGGAGCCCTAACTAGGTGGGCTTTCTCCTTTAACCATAATGTCCTAATTCCTTAAAAAAAATAATTAATAATTCTCACAGCTGTAATAGTTTAGAAGGTGAAAATCCATACTGTCCCTTATGTCAAGCATTTTTTTGTCATGGTTTAAAGCCCAGCTGGAGATAAAACACCACACACATGCTTGCCCAACACGCCCCTGACCCCAGCAGGATGGGGAGGAGAATGAAAGTAAAACTTTCATTGCCATAAGAACAGTTTAATAATTGAAAATGAAGTAAAAAATAATAGTAATTGTTAATAATAAAATTTGTAATAATTATAATAATAATAACAATGGAAGAAACACCATTGGTGATGCACAATGAAGTTGCTCAACACCCACTGAACGATGCCAGACCTCTCTTTCTGGGCCCAGATTGGCCTCACTTCTGGGTGACTCCCCCTGGTTTATGCACTGAGTATGACATTCTCTGGTTTGGAATACCCCTTTGGTCAGTTTGCAGCACATTTCCTGGCTATTCTCTCTCCCAGTTTATTTTGAGGACCTCCTCACGTGGCAGAGCATGAGACAAGCAGAGAAAAAAAAGATAGGAAAAAAGAAGGGAAAAAATTACTTAGGATAAATATGACTTAGCAAAAAAAAAAAACGTCAGTATGTTATCAACATAATTCACTTTCTAAATCTAAAACACAGCACTGTGACAGCTAGTGAGAAGTAATTAATGCGACCACAGCAGAAACCAGGACACTTCTCTTGCAACATTTCATTTTCAAAATCTGCTCAGAAATACAACTGTGTTTCTCAGGTATCTTTTTCTGTAAGTGATCTCAAACCAAAGCATTCCACAGTAATTCACTCACTCCTCCCTGTAAGATGCATTCAGAGTCCACAGAAGAAAAGGCCTTATTAAGTCCATAACAAAATCTTTTTTCTTTTCTTTTAAAACTATGTCAATCACATTCAAACTGTAAGCATAAATTATTTGGAAAAAGAATCCTACTGGACAAATTTATTTATGAAGAAAGAATCATCAAATTCAGTGATGTTTCACCAGAAGTTTCTATCAATATATGGCTTAGAGAAGCCAAATCAAAGGCCACAAAAACCTCTGATTTTGGATGAAAAAATGCCAGATAGAGAATTCTCACAAGAACCTTCAAATAGATAAGAAAAGAAATGAACAGAAAAAAGGAACATGTGTTTCTTTTAAAAGGGCATGAGTAACAGCAAGCCCACAAATATTCCTGGAAATGCAAAAAAAAACTTGCAGATCTAAAAATGCTGACAGAATACTCGCGTACACTTTTAGATGTACAATTTAAAATAAGCAAGTTCTCCCTTTATTTGGTGGCAGTTTGGCTCCTGGAGAGCCTTGGAGAACATTGTCTTCTTTTTTTGAACCGGGGCTACTACAGTATGTTCTTCCAATGAGACTTCCTCTATTTCAGATATGAAACAAGTGTTTTTATTAGAACATTTTAAAACCTAAAATAGATATATCTAGGCATGTGCAGTTATTATAGATGCAATTACCATGGAGGAAGAGAACAGATGAGTATGAAGGTAAACATAATGTAAGAGTCTGCTTCTCAACATCAACCTTGATAGGCAAATACCTTACATGTTTCACATGCTGAGCTCAATTAAGTATCCTATTCAGGAGATGGGCAAAAAAGTCAAATGAAGCAGGAAAATGAAGGCACTGATAATGTTGGACAAGAAACATAGTAGTCAACCAGTGATAAAGTGCTGCTGGTCTGTCTTGCTTTAATCTTGACAAGGTTGACCCTTCATCCGGTCATTATCTCGATTAATTGCCAACAGTCAGTTTTGACATCACATGTACATTTTAAATAAATTGTAGGGTGAGCATCATTCTTTTCTCTATTTCTAATGAGTTTGATACAGAGAAGACTCATATCCCTGCTGCCACAATTCTAGGTCAAAGCACATTTAATATAGATCAGCTATAAGAGCTGGAGGCTGTTTGGAGACAGTATATTAATTTCTCACCAGCCACAAAGAATATTATTCTGTTTCCACATCCAGTTATTCACCACTCAGTGGTGAATGTTATTGAAAAGAAATCTCTACATACAGAAATTTTGCTGATGTGGAGGTGTGTTTAGATTTTTAACTTCTTATTCCCTGCAAAGAATGTACTAATATTTGGGCATGTACATTAAAATCTTTTCTTTTTAATTTTCTTTTTTTAAATTTAGTTTGCAAAATATTATGAAAAAACCCATACAGGCAAATTTATAGAAAATATTTTAAATTTGTATTTTTTGTCATTTGCTGTAAGAATGCTTTCATATACTTGAATGTTAAGTGTTTTCAGAGGTTTTATGTTTCTTTCTGCCTTCTCATGTCAAAAGCTGTTTACAGAAGAGTTTCTTCAGCTTTCCTTTGCTGATTAATGGCAAACCAATCCAGCAATGACGTGTACAGATAGCCAACACACTGTTTATGGGAAAAAAATATTATCAGTCTATTTTCAATTGAAATATCCTGGGTTGTCTAAGGATCTAAATTCTAATGTTTGAGTACAGTGTTACTATCATGAAAGATTGCAAGCAACTTTCTGAAACAAGATGAAACATAGATGAGCATATCAGAATAATTAATGAGATGCGGTCTGTAATGTCTGTTTACATAATTTCTTATATAATTGGTCAGATACAATTGGTAGAACTAATTTCCACTTGTCTGTCTTTAAACAAAAATGTTCATGAAATCCAGATGTTAAGCAATCTTCACAGTTCATAGGACTTTGTCATAAATAGACATTTGATATATAAATGACACTGAAGTTATTACTGTCTTTCAAAACACATATTAATATCTATTTTGATTTGCTAAACATATATCACTGAAAACTGAACACTTAGACAAGCTAATCTGTTTTCCTTTTCACTTGATTTAAGTCACTTACATCACAAGGCCTCACTATAAGTTGTAGCCATTGCTTCATCTAGTATTTATTATCAAATTGCACATTATAACAGAATTTTCAATTACCTTAACAATGAGGAGTGGACTAAACAGTGAACACTGAACAGAGCTGAAAAAAAAAACAACAAACCAAGCCATAAATTTATTTAGAAGCTGATGTATAAACTGAAATGTTTTGATTAAGGATGTTTTGTTTGGATACCATGAGACTCCTTCCTGGGTCTGCCCTTTGTAACTGGTCAAGAATTCTCAATTTTACTATTTTCTTGCTCCATATGTTTTGTTCATCCAGTTTACAGGCCTTGGGAGGAATATTCTCAGACTGTACTGCACTTTATCTTGCTGATGTTCATTGTTTTAATAGTATTAATATCTGGGTTTATTTAAAAAAAAAAAAAAAAAAAAAAAAAAAGTAGGAGTCCTCAACTGGATTTTGAAAAATCTACCTAATTTTCAAAAACTAAAGCATTTCTGTTGCTTCCTAAATAGTGACATGGCCGCTGAATGGCTTTTTAACACTAACTTGCCTTTTACACTGCACCTTCAAGATGCCAAGAATTTCCTCTGTGGGCTAGAGACCTATCTCTAGATACATGAGCTGGAGTTAAATAACTTTCCTATGAGCAGGATCAAATTTGAAATGTAAGTGATCAGTCTTTTTCTGAAAGTTTGCTGCTTGATATTTGGGAAATTCTGGTAAAGGATCAGTTTAGTGATCTAGGGCTTCACAGATTATAATAATGAACACTTATAACTCACAAATCATCCCATTTTAAAGCTGTTTCTTTCATTTTCCTTGCAGGCACCAAACACAAAAAACACAGGCCTGCAACATGAACATTTCACAAGTAGTAGACTTCAGTCTAGTAAATAATCTCATACCTTGAATTTGGACTCCATATTTCTATGTGCTACATAGACATTTATATTTTTCTTCTTTTATATGCAGTCTATGACTTTTCTACTGATTTATTCTTAATATGTATTTTGCTATTTTTCTATTTCCCTCCATTTTTTGGTTTTTGGGGTTTTCTTTTTCCTAAATTGTGTCATGGCTTTTTACCAATTTCTTGATACTGAGTGCTACTAACAATACAAAAAAGAATTTTCCTTCCCCTCCCCTCTTCCTTGCCTATTTCAATGCTGTTGACAGTTACAGATTCCCCTCATTTCAGAGCCTATTTTCATCTCCCACAGGACTGACCATACCTCATGAGAGCTGTTTATGGATCTTGAGGTTGAAGTCTGTTTCTGTCTCCTTCCTTCCCCTGTTGTTGATGTCTCTGAACTGTAGTGTTATTTGAGGTCTTTCACAATAAATACCACATTGTAATTAGAATCTCAGTCACAATATGTGTTCATAGGGGAACAGTGAAGAAATGTGCTTTCTAAAAAAAAATAAATTAATTAGCTTTTATTTATAAATAATTTTAATAAGGAATATGGAGAGGGAGTAGAAAAATAAAGAGCAAAAATCAACTATTTATGCTTTTCAAATCCCAGGAGAGCAAACAAGAAAAAAATAATTTCCATGTTTTTGAATAGTTTCATAGTCTCCAGCAAAGAAGCAATGAGTGCACATATATACTATCTGTCTTCTCTGTGTAGTGAATAGACAACTATGAAGCTACTCACTGATTGCAGTAGCAAGCTTTTTATTGTGGCAGACTGTAGGGACCCTGGGGCATTCTGTCACTGTCAAAACTCTTAAGCACTTTAGTCTCCAAAGGCGTCTCTGAAATCTCAGCCCTCTCTCTTGCAGAGACAAAGACTTGGGACCACTAATATAAATAATAGATCAAACTTTAGCAAAAGAAGAATATGTCAAGAGACAAGGCGAGGATAGAAAGTTTTATAACATCATGTGAAAACTATCAAGACTCTCTATGAAAGACCTTGTTTGGTTTTATTATGCTGCTTTATCAAAAATAAAATTCCATTCTTCAACTTGAGGTTCATACAATCTCTGAAGAAAATTCATCCAAGTATATAAATGAGTAAGAATTAAGCTGTGTCAGCTCTTTGTATATCAAGTATGAGAAACACAAGGGGAATCCTATTTGATTTAATTTTCCTTTAAGAAATTTTTCATCTTAGCAAATAATCCTTTATCAGTGTTGTGATTTTGTATTATGAGTAATATGGCTCTGTGGATAAAATTCATACCTCATTAGATAAAGCCAACAAAATATAGAAGCTTGAAATGACTACAGACATCCTCTACCCTACCCTCAAAAGAGAAGTTCTACATTGTGTAATTATGGAACTGAAGCAAAAAGCTTATGGGAATTAATTTAGAGATGCATGATCCAGTTGTGCAGGTTGAGTACACAGACATGGAAACTGAAGGAAGTTTATTTGTCAGGACAGTGAATTCTGCTTTCTGAACAGCCAATATTTTTAGTCTCAAAATGTGAAGGTTCATAATAGCTCTTTCTTCTTCTCACTTCCCTTACCCTCCCCTTTTTTCATTTCTTGAAGTTCATGGCTAATAATCTGCTCTTTGACATTCAAGAAAAAACAAAAGTTAAGAATTCTTAACCATGAATGGCATTGTTAGAGTGATGACATTTGTGGGTCAAAAAGGTGATTTTCCTTGGAGAAATAATAAACTGTTACAGATATCTGGTTATTAAGGTTAGTACTGGTAATATACCTTTTTAAATCAAATCAAATAATGAAGGAAGCAAAGAAGATTATTTGTTGAATTGTAACTCCAGAGGAACCTTTTGCACATTAATCACAAGGAAACTCTAATTTTGCTAAGGGTTTCATTGAAAAGTTACCATCCTTTGCAGTTTGTTAAATTTTCAGAACTTGGTGAGAAAGTCTCATTAGAGTCCATATTATGAATCTTTATTTTCATTGCCAATCACTCCAAAGATTACTGTTGAACAAAGGTATAATCTCACAGTATTTCCAGTCTATGGGATAATGGGATAAGTCTGAAACAGAGCCCTATTTTTGAGATTAGTCTGAATCTTTCAAGCCCAATTGTGTACTCAAGAAGCTAAAGCTTATTCTCAGAAGGGAGACTGGCTCTCTACCTGATGTATTTTTAAGTAGATGAAATTTCTTTCAAGGCCCTCTCTGACAAATCAAGTGCTCAAGTTTGTCAGTGAAACTGTGCCAGTAGGACCAGTGACAGACAAATATATCAGGTGATATTGAGACTCTGTTGATGTTGCTGCCTTAGGTCCTTTTCTAGTAGCTCAGAAAAAAATATTTCATTATTTGTGCAGCAGTGAAACTGCTGCACAGGAAATATTTCACTATACAAAATACAAGGACTGAAAATAACTTAAGTCTTTCTTAGAAATTACTCAGCCCAATTCCTTATTATCTTTTTGGAAATTATTATTAAGATAAATTAAAATTTATCCAAAATTATTCCAAGATTTTTCACCAGTTTAGCTTTTTTTCCTTATCCACTTTCCGGATGTTAATCCTAACAGAGGAAATAATACAGAACTATACTACGTGTACATATATCTGTAGCTCTACATAAGTCTCACAAGCTATGACTTTACAAGAACCAAAACAATATTGTCAAAATTGAAGTACCTTTGAAATCTCTGCCAGGTGTATATCAAAATTTCCATATTTGGGCTAAGAATTTTATCCTGGATTTCTGATTTTTTTTCTTTTTTTTCTTTTTTTTTTTTTTTATATATAATAGCAATAAATGCATGTTTGAAAAAGCCAAAACTCTGAATCTGTTACAAAGGTATGCTGAGTTAAAACACATTTGACTATACATTTTATTCCATAAGGTTTCCAATTCCAGTTGACTAAGGAGAAAGAAATAACAAAATGAAGACAAATGAGAAAGAAAGTTCCATTTGACTGCAGTTCCTAGTGAACTTAGAAAGCATTCAGGTTTATTATTAGGAATTTGATAATTATCTTGTCTTAATTTTTTGTCTAATTGTCTTAAATTTCTTACATTGAGATGCAATTCCTTTGTTCAATACTGTTATTCTATGTTTCTTCTGTGTTTCCTGTATATGTATAGGGTATATGTAATTATTTCCTGTATTTCTTGGCTTACTGACATTCTTGACACTGATTTGAAGGAACTTCTGTGCATGTTGCAACATTAATGACTTTTTAAGGCTTTAAGGAAACCTACAGTATCTACAGAGAATGCATTTAACAGACCTGAGGACTGTTTCTCTGTATCTGATAACTGAGTTCTTAAAGTTTGATTGAATGTTTATTGAAGAAAACGTGTAATGCAGCAATTCTGCTGTCAACAATATTGTGTACTGTACATAATCT
The DNA here is from genome assembly GCF_030490865.1 of Poecile atricapillus. NCBI lineage: Eukaryota > Metazoa > Chordata > Aves > Passeriformes > Paridae > Poecile > Poecile atricapillus. The sequence continues at coordinate 138,821,414 of NC_081249.1, read as the reverse complement.
AAAGAAAAAATATATTTTTAATGCAAGTCAATCTAAGTATGATCTAAGTTCTCACATCAAGTTAAACTTATTATCTGCCTGTGTGACTATAAACTAATGTTTTCATGATTTACACAAATTTAGATTAGAGTCCTGCCAATTTCTAATCCTGTATATATGATTTTTATTCTGATTTATTACATGATAAAGGTTTTATGACTCAGGGTATGATAATGAATAGTCCCACTTGTAAACTGAGGCAGGAGTCAAGGCTATTAAACAAAACACCATGACTATAAGAGTCACGAAATCTTTCAAAGACAGCCACTACTCCTGACCACATGGCCTAGATTCCAAACAGACCAGGTATTTGAATGAGTAGGAATTGTCTTGTGATTCATCCTACTTTTTAATATTTGATTTCACATCTCAATTTAAGTTAATTAGCTACATCCATGGACCTGTCATGTATTTGAATTCAAGTAGTCATAAAGAAAAGAATTATTTTTTATAATACAGATAATTTTTTTTCAGAATTCAATTGTTTCAGGAATTTATTGATATCATACCCATAAGTGATTTCAAAATGGATTAAAAAATTCACAGAATAAACATACTCTTTGGATCTCCTCTGACTTTTAAAGATATAAATCCATTTACAGGTTAAGATTATGACTCTAGGGTTAGTACATCAGAGGAAGGATCATGTTAAATACATCCTGTATAAGTACATCCTGTGTAAACACATCAAAGGAAGTATTCTCAATCCAATAATGACCCCATTTAGAGACATGTTATAATAATTTGATCTAAAAATAATTACAAAATATTTTAATTTTAAAAAATGAATGCACATTCTCTATGCAATCTTGTTTCTAAGTATATTATTTTATTCCTGTAGGTATTTTCATCCACAAATAGCATAAACATAAATTTTATTAGATAATGTTTGGCAAGCAGCTTCCCTGTTTCATAGAGAGATTAACAGATAATTAGAAATTATCAGATATTCAGAAACAAAGAGGTTAATAGAAGTATTAAGTAATATAATATTCAGCCATGTTGTTATACAGAATAGATAACCACTTATTAGGGTAAAGATCAGAATATAGTCCATTCTAATATCTTCAAAAAGAGATTGAAAATTGTTTTTAAACAAAAAAATTGCTTCTAAGTAAGGAGAGTCAATTTCATAAAATTATTATATATTTATAATTAAACATGCTCATTTCTAATTTCAAAAGTTTCTCTCAATTTTCAGTAATAAATATTTTTTCTCCTTAATATAAATTATCATACTGTTATAATAAATTATACTGCTTTTAGAACTGCCTGTTCTTGATTTTGTTCTTTGATCTTAAACCAAGCTTATAAAAAAAAATACCTTGTAGTTATTTTAACGGTGATGTTGCCTCAAAAATATATAGGTGAGTGGCACTTTCAGGTAAGTGATATAAGTACCACAAAATTTTATATCAAAGGTTTGGACTCCAACACACAGATTATTGCTCTTCAAGTAAGGGATCTCCTAGAAGTGCCAGACTTCACCATCTTAACCCCAGAAATAGCTTTGAATGCACATAAAATTAAAAATCAATATTTTTACATCAAAAGCAGTTAACATGATGAATCTGAAACTTTGCTCTCGGGGTACTGTCCTCACAGGAAAATGGTACTTTATAATACTATTCCAATTCTCCACAATTAATTCATCCTGGTAAATTATAATAAAAGCTGTTATGCTTCATTTATAAGGTGTCTACATTATTATAAAATGTGACTTTTTTTCATATGAAAATGTTTCAAATTTATCTTAGCTTCTTAGAAAGAAGTGTTGGACAGCAGGTTTTAGGTTGAAGGAGAAAATACAGAGAAAAAGGAGATTCTTGGGTAGGAATATGAAGAGTCCTAAAACAAAGAAAGAAAAATGAAACCTGGAAGTACAATATGGGCACTGGAACAGAGAATACAAAACCAAAGAAAAACCTTGGAAGAAAACAGGGTGACATTCAAGAACGACAATTCTTCTATTTTAACATGAGCCAGCACATCACCAATGCACTGCTGAACACAATCCTCACAACACACCCTTTATACAGGAAGGTACTTCTTACAGAGTACAGAAATGCTCTTAAAGCATCAATGGGATCAGCACTGTACTACATCTTCAAAATCCTCCTGGTCCAATCCATCAAGCTATATGCAAAAAAAAGAGAAAAAAACAAGAAGCCTAAGACTAGTTGGATTTATGAAGGGGTTGAAGCACTAGAATCAAGGAAAGATGAGGCTGATGTAATAAAAATTGGAAAATTGGAAGTTGACTTGTAGTGACAGCTCAGCCTCGAAGCTTTAACGTTTTAACAAGCTACATTAGGAAAATCTTCATTACCCTTTAATGTTGCTTGGTTAAAATTAGGATAGGATCACAACTAGGACACGCCTGCACTGCACAGACATACTTGAGCAAGTGCAGACCAAGGCTGGTACAGCCATAGCTGGGGTAGCCCTTGCATTGATATCATGAGTCCAAAGCCAGCAAGACATCTATTTGCTTTACGATAAGCATGAGACCTTGGCACAGCAAGGCACTTTAGCCACAGAAGTGGAAGTACAATGCTCCTGTGTTGTAGCCTTTGTAGTCCCTGATTTGGGACTGGTGACAGAATTCCTCAACAGGCATATATTGTGGTTGAGAAAGCTGCAGACAGGAATTTGGGAAGAGTGAATATTCAGAGTAGGTATGTACAAGAACCAACTCGGTCACTTGCATTCTGCATTGCAGAGTTTGGATTTTTGAGGGTGTTTTTGAGACATGTTTGCATGGAGAATGGATCACTTATTCTTATTTAAAACAGGGTGATCACTTGTATGTTTGCATAGCTTCTTCTTGCACTTTTTGTGGAAAACAGCAGCTCTGAAAACGATTGGAAATTTTGTGGGCAATGTATGATTATACTTGTCATTAAAAGTCTAGGAAGTATCAAGCAGTGTAATTTTTTTTATTTAGCATGTATCATATCTGTTAGTTTTTTGAGGAAATATTGTGTTCTGCCACTTGTAAAAGAAGAGATGTACATATATCTTTTAGCAACATAATACAGTAAACTAAGAATTTAAGAACAAAGCTGAAATATCCCTACTACACAGATTATCACAGGCATTTAGATGTGATTTTATTAGTTTTCTACAGAACAACTTTATTCACTATATTCATTTGACAAAATATATTCATCATTCCTGCAACCATGTGTTGATGACATAGCAACACATCACTGAGCACAGTGGGCCCAATTGTAAATGATTGCTGCATGAATAACTAGTAAAAAGGGTGTATAGAAAATCTCACCTGCACCCGCTGTAGTTTTTTTCCTCCAGTGTATATTTCATTAATAAAATTATATAAGTTTATGCAGAATTTTACTAATTTGACCATATAATTGCTACCAGCTTTTATCAAATGAAATTTTGTTTTAAATACAAAATTGAATGAATTTGCACAATAAACACCAAACACATCTTTTAAAAGCCCACCTAGTTGTCAATGAAACAGAGTTGATAGCTCTGCCATGAAAAAACTGTGGAACTTATTAGATTTATCTGTAATGTCACTAGAGACTTTCTTCTACCATTTGCTACTGCCAGAATATACCATAATTCCTTCAGAGACACCTAAAAAGAGCAAGTGTCATTTTCTTCTGAATCATCAGTTCCTGTTTAAAAGATATGAAGAAGCACCAGGAAGCAGGATAGCAGACAACTCAAAAATGTGCACACCCTTTTATGTTATGCTGGACGCAGAATTTAACACATGCATAAATGCACAAATGACTGCTCAAAATACTGTACTACCTGTTTAGCGGTCTGAAACTAATACAGTATAAACATTAATTAAAAGGAAATAGCTTCTAGTGTGCTCAGCTATCTGTCTGGAGATTTGCACAAAAGAAAGCATCTTTCCTTGAGGAAATTAGGAAAGAGATTCACAAGCGGAATTTTTAATATCAATTAACTCATTGCTTTCCCAGTAATCAAATTAATTTGGTACTGCTAAATCACAGGATTAGTAAAAAAGAAAGGCATCAAAACCCTTCACCAAGTGGACGTAGATATTTTACAGCCTGTTCTGTTTTACTGCCTTTTTTAGAGATGCCGATCATTTTACAGACCATGAAACCATTAATTTTAGCTTTACTTTGTTGGAAGGGCAGAATAAACACCAAATAACACCTTCAGCCATCTTTAGCTTTTGATGAGTCTTTTGAATTGTAAACATTGGTATGTGTCACTAAGTTCAGACAAAATATTTAACTATAATTTTCTGGATAAATTATCTTTTGGATAATATTTGCACTGCATTAGTTAAGTCTCAGTAATCCATAGAGCAAAATTTTTCACAGTTATCTACTGTTATCCTCATCTTAGGCTTGATCAACATAAGACTTATCTTCAAGAATATTTGCAGCTTCTGCAAAAAGGATGGTTTTATTTTTTCCTCTGAGTGCCTGTAAAGATATCAGTTAGTAGCAACTGGGATATTTTTCTCTGGTACAAGCTCATATGGGAAGCTGACTGAGTTTGACCACTTAGCTGTCCAGTGTGTGAAATACCATCTATGGCAACATCAGATTTTAAAGGAGTGGGCTGTCTTTGAGGCCTATAAAAAGGAACAATTTCCTGCCAAGTGCTACCCAGCCATGAATTAATCTGAAATCTGTCCTTCTACAACCTACTGCTATTGACTGTTATTAAGTAATGAGACCATTTGGGATGTGAGCCACATGAGAATAAAAATTTTCTCCCAATATTAGCTCAATATTAACTCAGTTCAGAAATTGTGTTTACCTTTTGCAGTGTTTTGCTTTTGGAACAATTTGGCAAATAGCGGTTAGTTATTATTTGACACATGTCCAGCTCTTTGTAGCACTGTTTTTGGAATTTACCTGTCTTTAAGACAAATCTGCCTTCTTCATTCTGTACATTTCCCAGGCTTCTCAGCTTTGCTAGGAAAGGCATGTTGAATAAGACACATATGTCTTGACCCTCAGTACAGTATTTGCTTCAGTCTAATTAGTGGTAATATGCAACTGCTTGGATCAGATAATTGGATCTAAATTTGGTAAAGTCCCCAGATAGTCTTTACATACTGCCATTGTTTCTGTAATGGGCTGAGGCAGCATTGGGCCTCCTCAGCTCAGACGTGCAGAGATATTTTGTGTTCCTCAGCTCCCACTGTCAGACATGATTAGGTGCCAATGCAGCTGGAAAGAAGACAAACAGATTTGGTTTTCAGATGAAAGTTAGAAACTACTGTGCACTGATATTCACTACTGAATAACAAACTGGCATGCATTACCTTATTAAGTACTCATTTGGCTCTCAGTCAAGGAACCTGGTAGATTTTTTTACTGTTGGTGAGGAACTAATTTTTGTTTACATTTTTTGTAATGACTCATCTTATGCTTGGGTCTTTTAAGTAAGAATTAGTGGAGGAGAAAAGAAGAATAGAAAAAATTTACAATCCCAAATCAATTAATACTCCAAAGAAATTTAGACCCATGTTTGCTCAGCCAGAATGGTTGAACAGACAACAGATGCTCATCGATGTCGGAAATCTCAGGACAGATTTAATTAACGTTTTTTTTAATCCTAATTGCTTCTAGATCATCTACTGTGTTATCTCAGCAATTATTTTTTTCTTTTTCAAGCAGCACAAAATGTAATATAAATAGAAGCTTTATACTTATAATGAACTATTTTTTTGTGGTTTTAATAAAAGGAAGCTTTTTATTTTTTTTAATGAGAAATTCCTCATAAGCTTTAATAGATATAGAAAATGAGTAGAAAAGAATAAAAGAGAAAATATTGTGAGAAAAATATAGTGTGACTTTCTCCATATTATTGGACCAGCTTCTCCTGAATGGTTTCCAATAAACATTGTAAATGATTTTTTAAAGCATATAATTGTCTAAAGCAGCAATTTGTCATGATGGTTTTAAGTCCAGCCCACAACTAAGCTCCACAAAGCCACCTGCTCACTCCCTGCCAGGGGGATGAGGGAAAGAACCAGAAGGGAATCAGAAGAATAAAAGTGAGAAAACTCATGAGTTGAGATAAAGACAGTTTAACGTATTAAGGAGAAAAACACACACACAAGCAAGGTAAAATATGAAATTAATTCACCACTTCCCATTGTCAGGCAGGCATTCAGTCATCCTTTGGAATGTGTAATGTCTGCTTGGGAAGACAAACAACAAAGTTTCTAACATCCTTCCTTCCTTTGTGTTCCTTCAGTTTTATATGCAGAGCATGGCACCATTTGGCATGGAACGTCCCTTTGGTCAGCTGGGGTCAGCTGTCCTGTCTGTGCCCCCTCCCAGCTTCTTGCCATCCCCTCCTGGAGTCCTCACTGGCACTGGAAAGATTTTGACTGTAAAAACACTGGTCAGCAATAATGAAAACACCCCTGTGATATCCACACTGTTTCTAGCACAAATCCAAACACAGCCACGCAAGCGCTGCCATGGATACAGCTGTCCCTGGAATGAAACACGGCAGAACACGTCCAGAGCACTCTGCCATGGACTGGGAGCTGCTGTGATGGGAGTGTTTGGAGACTGAAGCAAATTTTATAACGTTAGGCATGAGCTTATTTATATTTATATGTAATTACCAGGTACTCTATCAAAAACTGAAAATCATACATAAATTCAACATACTAATTGAGACTTGGAAAAATGATGTTTTTTACTTCCAACAGACTCTGATACCCTCAGTGTTTGATGTTCTCAGCCTGTGACTGAGATGGTTCATTCAACTCATCTTCAAAGAGGGTAGTTAAAACCAAAGTGCTCAATTCTTTCTTCCCAAAGTTCCAGTATCCTTGGTGTTTATATGAAACTGTTCCATGAGCTGAGACCAGTCTGGTCCTTTTTCTCATAGATTCCACCTTGGGCAGGTTTTATCCAGAAAATGATTGTCTGTTTCATCTTCAAAGGGGTGCTGCCTCTCTAGAGACTAACTCGAGTGCTGCTCATATGATTTCTTCAAGATACTCCAGATTATGAAATGTTATCTTAATATTTCTTTTAAGCCAATATGATAAAATATTTCACCTATATACTTCATCTATCAGTTGTATGGCATGTCAAGCTCCAAGGCAGGCAAGATAAATTTGTAAATTGGTCCTCATGCTGTATGTGTTTTAGAGAGGTTAAAATCCAGCTAGGATTCCCAAAATAAGGTTCTTTACAACGTTTAAAATGCCAGTACATTTCTTTCTCAAGTATATACCACCTGAGTTTCACAAGTTTTTCATAGCTTTATATTTCTAAAATCAAACTAAGGGGATGTAGGAATTTTTAGAAAGTCAGTACTGAGCTTCTTCCCTTTTACTTTCCCTACCCCTGTCCTCTTTTCCTCTTAAGCTTCCATTTTAACCTCTCTTTAGCATTTCCCTTTCCTCATGCTTGCAGTCTGCTCCTTCCTCTTCTCTCTTCTTCTACCTTCAGTTATTTTGCCTTTCCTCTCTTTCTTTTCTCTCAATACCTATTACATTGATGCTGCAATTTTTTCTAAACATTTGGAATCTTTAAGAAACAAAAAAAAAACTTTTTTTGAAGAAAGCACCTGCCTGAGATAAAATTATGTCTAAAGAATTTAATTAAGACTCTTAGGGAAAAAAAAAAACCAAACAACAGAACACAGGATAATTATAGCTGCAGTAATGGAATTCATTCAAAATAAACTCTCACACAGTTGTAGCAGAATGCAAAGATTAAGAGTCTGGTAGTAACTGACAGAAAAGGTATGTAGGAAAGACAAGTAGTGAATGTTATTTCCCAAAAATAAAATAATCTGATTTGGAGTTAATAGGAAATGAGTCTGTTATTTACAAAGATCCTGGTGGGAATTATCTGCCATGCATTTTAGGAAATTATTTAGAATTTTTCTTTTTTACCCAGATGAAGCTGACTTTATATACACATATTAAATAATTTCATATATATTTGATGTAAACAAATATATGGCCTCCAAGTTATGACTTTCTTTTCAAGAACCAGATAACCGAATGATACCAAGAATATCCAAACAGATGTTTCCAAGAGCTTCTGCAATTTTTCTGAATTTTATAATATATAAATGTTGTTTTCCTCACATTTCCTGGGAGAATCACCAAGTGTTATTTACAAGTTCTTTACCAGCTTAATGTACAGCAACACAGAAAAGCAAATAATGCTCAGCATACTTGTAGATTTTACTGAAAAAATCTCATGCTTCATATTCGGCAAGTTTTGTGGCGCTTATTGTTAATATAATGTTGGCTAAACAATTTTAGTTCTTGGACTACATAATTACCACTAAAGAATAATATATTACTGTTATTAACCTGTGAATCTGTGTGAATGTGCTTAGGAGCATTTGGTCATATTCAGTGTGCTAATCAAACAAAAGGCTTGGAATTACAATGACACTGAAATGAAAGGAAAAGAAATAAGAGAGTTTGACAGCTCTTTCCAGAACTTGTGATCTCTGGTCATTCAGAAGACGATGTTATTGGAGATAAAATCATCATAATGTGAACATCAATATAAAATTAATTTTTATTAGATGGAAAAGGGATTATTTTAAAAGGAAAAATAGGCATTTTTGGAATGTAAGTCAACCCTTCTAGTCATCAAAAATCTTTAGGGCTTACCACATAGCCACACAAATGGAGTATGAAAGCAGGATAAAAATCAGAGGATCCAGCTAAGAAGTTACAAAGCTGTTATAATTTTATTAGGTCTCATATGAGGCAAGAGATTTTTTTCTTTTCTCCTTATTCAGGAAAAGAGAATACAAAAAAAATCTATTCATATATTGAAAAAGGAGCTATCTCTTTACTAAAAGATTTCTGATAGTATTATTTTTATTTCATATAAGAAATTCAGAGCTGAGTTCAGGGACAGAAGGAAAATTACTCCCACCCTTAGGGTTTGAGGAGCTGATTTAGCTGCCATGGAAGAAAGGGCAATTGTATTAAACACTTTATTTTGTATTGTAGTTTTGAAGTATGGCCATGATGTAATATATCTAAACCAACATTCCTTCAGTCGGGCTACCGCGGTGAGTGGGCTCGTTGCCAACGCAGTCAGCTCTGAATTCCTCGAAAGGCTTTATGCCCTCTGGATGGGAAGGTAATCTGTACTTGGATAATGTGATATTAACACTACTGCAGTTACAGGGAGAGCTGCAGCAAATACTTTAATATCCACGATCCCATTCCTCATTTTCCTTTGGGCACCTTGCAGTAGACACCACCTTGTACACCCCACTGTCATGGGTCTCCAGCTCCTCTTTGTGGATGACAACAGTGGCTGCAGCAGAAACGATTTGAGGACTTCCAGCATTTTGCCTCAGCACCCCTTCTGCTTGTTCCTCTGAGTAACACTGCTAGCAACCCAGAGGCTGTGTTCAGTTTGAGTTTAATCATGGATATGCATTAAGTGCATTTTCCATGCACTTCCCATAGCTCCAGAGGTCCCAAAGAATAAAGTTTCCTTCTGAAATTATGTGAATTCCTTGTGTGCAGTTGGGAAAAAATGTAACCCTCTGTAATCATTTTGTTGTTAATAATTCTGCCTTTAAGGGAATCCAGAAGGAGAGTAAGTACACAGTCTCTGAGATACCTGCACACTCACGCTACAAAAATCAGAAAATCACTACACTAAATATTGTGCAAATTTTCACAGAACCACATTTGCATATCCAAGCCCTTCAGAGAATATTTATGTATCAGATACATGCATTTGCAATCATGAAGGCTGTTTTGTATATTCATTACGTAAAAAAGTAACAAATTTCTCAAATGTATTCAGAGAATAATTTCCAGTCACAGTTACTCAGGGTTCCTTTTTTTAATTTTTGTCCAGAAAGCACAAGTTCGTGCTCATTTCTGACTTTCTTTTTCATGTATCATACTCTATTTATACAGTTAGATTTCATCTGGTCTAGATTTCCTCTGGTACAAACCCAATGTTGCTAATGTCATTAGTTTCTGTCATGTAATTTCATACTCTGTTAAGAAACAGAATATGAAATTAGTATATGTGCAAAAGCATTCAGAAATTGAAGTTTTTTTCTCAGCTGAAAAGGTCAAGTACTTGTAAATCTTTGTCAGAACTGAAGCTACATAAACGCACTGCAGTGGCAGCATTCCAGAAAGGTTGGTGCATTTATTGCCAAGGTAGTGCTTGAGCCTCAGTGGTGTGAAAAGATGCAGCAGCTTGTAAAAATCATAAAAGAAAAAAGTATCTGTAGTCAACAATGTAACATATGATTCAGGTATCCTGAGTAATAAAGTAATAAAGTAATACAGTAATAAAGTGATAAAGTAATAAAGGTAAAGATTTATTTGGAATATATACTGAGGGATCAGAATATAAACAGGCAAAAGGCAAAGTGGCAAAAAGATTCTGCAAAACCTGAAAAAGGGTAACTCTACTCTGGAAACGAATAATTAGTGAACTAGTGTTATCATCCTTACCTTATTATGAATACTATGAATTTGTATTGAGGACAAACATTCTTCATTATGTTTTTTCTTTGAGGTATTTTTACTTTATATTCATTTATATTTCTACTGAAGATGTTCAAAATGGTTGAATTATTTTTTTCTTTTTCTTTTTTAATTAAAGACCATAGGTCTTTAATCTGGAAATAATTTTATCTTCTATGAGTAATACAGAATAATCACATAGAATCCCAGAATATGCTGGGTTGGAAGGGACACACAAGGATTATCCAGTCCAACTCTTGGCCCTGCACAGGACACCACAATAACCACACCATGTGCCCGACAACATCGTCCAAACACATCTTGAGCTTTGTCAGGTTTGGCACTGTGACCACTTTCCTGGAGAGCCTGTTCCTGTGCCCAGCCACCTCTGGGTGAGGAACAACTTTCTAATATCCAACCTAAACCTTCCTGACACAACTTAAGGCCATTCCCTTGGGTCCTGCCCCTTGCCACAAGAGAGAAGAGATCAGTGCCTGGCCATCCTTTTCCCCTCATGAGGAAATTGAAGACTGCAGTGAGGTGCCCCCTCAGTCTCCTCTACTCCAGGATGAATAGACCAAGTGACCTCAGCTGCTCCTTGTATGGATTCCCTCAAGGCCTTTCACCATCCTATGGCCCTCTGGATGGTCTCTAGTAGTTGAATATCTTTCTTACATTACAGTGACCAAACTTGCACACAATATTCAAAGTGAAGTGGCATCAGTGCAGAGCAAATCAGGACAATCACCTCCCTTGCCCGGCTGGCGAAGAATGGACAATACAACAAAGTGATTTTTCCCCATTTAAACTTCAAGGAAAGAATGCTAGATCAGGAATCAAGAAATATTTTTTTTCTGTGTTTAAATCAGTAGATTAAATGAAAAACAACTTTTCCTCTTGAAATTGGCATTGTTGATATAGCATATAATTGTAGTCAGAAGTTTCATGTAAAAGTTTATCTTTCCCATACCTGAATTAATTGGTAGAGCTCTTTTAAAACTATGTTTCTTAAATGGCAAAGCATATCAATAAATTTCAGTATCTTGTTCCAGCTGGTTACCTACTGACTGGTAACTAAATGTTCCTCTTTTTGTTTGAACTTAAACTGTACAATTTTTAAGTCAACTACTACAGGTATTTTATGTTTTTCAATTTATGCCTTTCTCTGAAATATTTGTCATTGGCCAGTGTCAGAAATCAGGCAGATAAAATAACCAGTTTTCCCCACTCATGAATAGCTAAGCATTTTCACTGTCATATTTTGAGATGCTGAAACACTGCAGAGCTTACATTTCTGAAACCACTATCCTACATTTTCTTCCCATTATGCACAGAGTAAAAAGGGGTCTGTTGGGGGTTAAGTGTCTTACCCCATGTCTTGAGAAGCAGTAATCTTTCCACCATCATACTGAACACTTATTTAATGTGGTGAATTTGTGATGCTGATATAAACAGCACAAATATTAGGAAAAACACTAACTCAACTTGTTTTCATTGAAAACCAGATATTACATGGAAAAGCGCTGAGGAAGGTGACAGTCCCTTTTTGCAAGTGTAGACACTTTCAGTTTTGGAAGTATGAGAACTGTTAGTGTTTCTTTCTTCTTTATTTCTTCTGAATAAACAGATTTCTTCAGGTAGCATTTTGTTCTTAGCTACTGCTGCACATAGACTTAGCACATTTTCGACCTTAGTAACATTCAGATAGTGACTGATCCTGGAGTCAGATGCCTAAACCAGATGTCTGAACTCCTCAAGCACTGCTCTAACTTGCTTCTAGGAATGGGGCATAGACAACTTCTCTGGGCAGCCTGCTTCAGTGCTTCACCACCCTCACCGTAAAGGGTTTCTTCCTTACATTTGAAGGAAACCTGCTCTCCTTCAGTTTGAAACCATTCTCCCTCACCCTTACACGCCCTTGTGAAAAGTCACTCTCTGGCTCACTTCAAAGCCCTTCTTAAGGAGTGGAAAGCCACAGCGAGGTTTCCCCAGAGATTCCTCTTCTTCAAGTTGAACCTCCCCACCCAGCTCTGAGCTCATCCTCACAGGTGAGCTGCTCCAGCCCTGAGATCATCTTCATGTCCTCTTCTGCACTCACTCCAGCAGGTTCATATCCTTCTTGTGCTGGACACAGCACTCCAGGTGGGGTCTCATGAGAGGGGCTAGAGGAGAGAATCACCTCCCTTGACCTGCTGGCCACACTTCTTTTGATCCAGACCAGGATGTTGGCTCTTCTGTGCTGTTGTACATTAAGATGTATAATTTTTGTTATGTCATTACTCAGGCCTCTAGGACAGTTATCCTCATATGGGACAGTTCTGCAGTTAAAATATTCATTTAGGATTTGAAGGACTTCAAAGCCCCTCAGCTATTGCAAACTCCAGGTTACACATAGACCTGCTCCCAGTTCCAGATTTTCTTTTCAAATTATACTGTCAACATCTGTGAGATTAAATGCAATGCAATAATTGTGAGGGAGCAATTTCCATAAATATTGATTATTACCCTTTTTATTTTATCTGGTGCAAAATTAAAGTTAAAATTGAAATAATTTGAGTGGTTTTCTTTAAATACAGTGTTTCAGATCCATGTACTCAAGTTATAGGAACCTACACTCCTGCAATTTCAATGAGTATTAAGCTTGTTACTCACCCTGTTAGAGATACCAAGTTGTTAGTTAATAAATTTGTCTTTTTTTAGCATAACAAGATGTCCTTGAGAACTAAAATATAACTTGCCTTTTACCTTACACATCCTTGAATATTTAGGTTTCTATTTTAATTCTTCTGTGACTGATAGAATATTAATAATGGTTAATGTTTAAATTATGTGATCCACCATCTGCAAACAGGTAATTTTGTTCAAATAATAAATGGTTGAAGTTAATTGAACTGTAGAAGTAACAATAATAAAATGTATTTTTTCAACAGTAGGTCTGTTTATATTTTTTTTATAGTAAATTCACTTAATCTTTTTCATTCATTTGTTCTCCAAAATAATTGCAAGACGTCTGCTTCCAATAAACCACATGAAGAAAGGCTTTACCCATAAACTAAAAGCTGTTAAATATTGCTACATTTTTAGTTATCTAACAGCTATAAAAGGAAGTAAATTTATAAAGGATATATTTTTGAGACAATATGACATAAGAAATTGTTTTAAATGCTAAATCAGAAATAGCTCCACCTCTCTTTTTGGTTAAGTAGAGTAAGAATTCATTCAGACTTGTTCTGTATTAATCTGGAACAAAATGTGCTTCACTTCTATATAGCTATTTCTTATAAGTTTTTCTCATTCACTGCTCATTTTTTGTCAGTAATTCCCTTAAAATCTGGAGATATTTTTTCTCAATATGCAGATGCATTTTCATAGTAGACAGAAAAGGAAATCTATAAAAAAGCATATTTCTTGCCTATTCCATTTTCTTCCAGCTAATAACAAGTAGATATTTATATTCATTTATAGTAAATTGATATAATTGTTTTGCCACCAGTTGTGTTGGGCTTTGATTTGACAGGTAGGTACAGCTTCTTAACTTTTAAGGCAGAAATACTATCTTTGGATATATTTGCAGAATATCTGGAAAAGTATTACTATTGAGGATGTGTTTAACGTTCTTGAAAAACACATGTGAAAAAGTTTTGGCATAGAAGAAAAGCCTTTCACTCATTTCATACTTTACCTAAGGGAAAAAAGTGAAGAGCAACCTACTTTAAAATAAAAGCTTTGAAAAATGAATCCTGTTTTTCTCCATTTTTCATGTTTCCAAGTTATTTAGTTCACCTTCAATTAGAACACACACTGCATGCCCATGAGTAGGCCTGGATTCAACTCAGGATTTATAATGAAACATTCTTTACTGCCAGATATCCTGGAAATCTTAGACCATCTGGTTTCACAACATACTTGTAGCTGACTATCTGCTTAAGAATTAATTAGGAACACATGTTAAACTGTTGTGATAGCAAAATTGTTGACATTTGTCTTATATGTGTTTTGAAGAGCAACCATTTTCCAAATCAGCTTCCAAAATAGGATGATGTAATGAAATAAAAGGCAGATTTTACTAGGATTAAAATGCATTTTTCTTGGCCAGGAATGATTCCTAAAAGCATTATATTGTATTTTTCAGTGTCTGAGTATAAAAATATGGCATAGATGAAGCTCCTTCCCATATTAGTTTGTATCTTTCCTTCATATAAAACATATGTATATCTCTGGTCATAAAGATATGTATAGCTTAAAATTGGGAACAAAAACAAAACAGCACAATGCAAAGTAGGAAATACAATGAGATTTAGATGCTTAAGGACAACTGAAATTTATATTCATTTTCTCAGAAAGTTAGTTGTCTTTTAATTTTTAAGTAGAATATATGTTTGAGGAATTTATAGTCAAATAATTGCCCATAGAAAAACAACAAATATGGAATTTTCTAAGATTGGCACCTTGATGCAAAAGTTGCTTGTTCTTTCATAGGAGATATTTAAAGCAAAAACTATCAGTAGCTTATCTGAGTACAAACAACAATTTATTGTGACAAAATAAGTTATTGCACATCAAATGGTGACTGCCTCACACGACTTGTTTGCCCTGATTCACTGAGAAACAAAATACCTAAGCAGTTCCACCTATCACGAGAGAGTTGGGGGTGGTTTGTGAATATATTTAAGAACCTAGCTCAATTAGAATGAAATATCTTGAAACTGTAAGAAACAGCACATATTTAAGCTATCTGAACTCAATTTTTTTTTGTCAGAAGGTGAATAGAATCGGTCAAATGGTAAATTTTTTTAAATTAAGGCATTACGAAAAAGAAAGAATGTTTTCTATCTCTGATACTAACCTTGCTCAACAGAAAAAAGGCAACATGAAACAGAGTTTAAAATTTAAAGGCGTTTTCATTTTTATTATTTGATAAAAGCATTTTGTTTCTAATAGTGTTTTGAAATATGGTGTTATGCCTTTCAGTCTCTTTAGTCTATTTAATTCCATAGGTGTTAAACACATTAAATTTGCAATTATTTAAATGACCACAAATGAAAGACTTTTAGGCCCTAGTTTGTGCAACTGCTTGCTAATGTGTCTTAAGTCTCTGTGAACAGTATTAAACTGAAGGCAGCATGGCAACTTCTCTTTGCAAAGCTGGATAATTCCTGCAGAATGGTAATCCTTGTGGAGAACTTGGTTTTGTACACCATGCTGAAGGTATACATTTTTTCCCCTGAGCTGCCTGGGATAACAGAACAGCTATTTTCCAGTTTACATAAGTTTATCTCCTACCCTCTTCTCACTTCCTTGGGCGCAGTATTAGTGCCTGACACCACTAAAATATCATTTAAACACAGAGAGAAACATCAAAAGTTGCAACACATGCCAAGAGCTTTAACTATTTTTGAAATGAGTGAGAAGAAAAATGCTGGCATTTTTTAGCAGCCTTAGGTAGAGGATAGCACAAAACACAGAACAGAAAATTTAGTGCTTTTACAGAATTTGTAATTCATCCTACCTTGTGGTTCCAGCTTGAGTAGCATTTAGAACTCTGAAGATTAAATGCAATCTGTAAAGAAATTTTCAACTGTTATAGATATCAGTTAAGAGTTGGAGAAAGCAAAGAAAAGATCACGATAACATACACATGTATGTGTATATATATATACATATATATACACACATATATATACACACACACACAAGTTTACAATTCCTTATAAACTCAATAGGGATTTATACATTTAAAAAAGTAAAAATTATAATGTAATGTATATGTATATATATAATAATTTAATGTATAAATATACATTATCTATATTATTTGATTACTTATATGAAATACAACAATCTCAGCTACATCAGTTTAAATATACTTAATTTCCCTATTCAAACAAGTCTAAAGCATTATAAAACATTGTATCAAATCCTTCCCTGTGCCTAATAATCCTCTAACAGTGGAAAGATGTCACATTTTCTTAACTATGTTCCTATACATAAAGCTACACAATTTTCCAGGTATTGACTTCAGCTGTGATATATAGCAAGACTTAAACAGCCAAAACCTATATTCATTATGTTTCTCAGGTAAGGAATAAATTCCAATCTGGTCAAACATAATACAGGCTTAAAAATATGAAAATAACTAAATATGATGTGGTCAAATGCAGACAGATCTATCTGCCAAAGATATACGGGAACATCTGCATTAACAGACTTGTCATCAGAAAAAGAAAAAAAATAATTTAAGAGTCTGATGTCTTATAGTCTTACACAGTAGTTGATACAAAAAGGATTTACCCTTTTAAATGGATCTATAACCACTAGTACTAATTGTCTTTTTTCTGAAATTTTTGCTCTTTTTACTAACATGCTGACTTTTTTTTCTTGTTCTCTTTCCATAAAGAAAACTAATAGTGTCATGCAGTATATGTCAAGAATTCAATATAATTTCTCCAGCTGATTTGTCATAATAAGGCATTATTGTTTTCACTGAAAAACCTGGATAGAGAACAAGAAAAAAGATGTGGTGAAGTCACACTTCAGTCTTCTTAAGTATAAGTCCATTATTGTAAATTGATATTTCTCTTTCACCAGTGCCCATCAAGTGAGGGCATTTCAATCCCAAGTGCGGATGAAGGCACTTCATTCCTTTCAACTGTTATTATACAGCTTATCATCATGATTATTGTTGAAAGATAGTATAATTATAAAGATTAATTAGTAGTCAGAACAACAGAACCACATCTCTTACATTAACAATATATTGGGTTCCAAGAATGAAGCTTTCAAATACAGCAAATCATGTTTGATAGGTCAGTCAAGAATATGAAAATGTATTTTTTTGTTATTACAAAGGCTTTGTGCTGATATGTAAAAATGGCAACGAGTCATCTTCTGTCTCTGAATAAGGACATCTTTTTATGTTTGTTTAAAGTCTTTAAGTGTTAATTAGGTAAGGACCCATCAAAAATCAAATTAGGAACAATTAGCACTCATTGTTACTGCTAAGGAGAAATAAAAGAAAGAAACATATTTGGAAGGATGTAGACTCTTACTGAGGTGTTTTACTTGAAATGAGGGCACATCACAGTGCTTTACGGC
The DNA here is from genome assembly GCF_030490865.1 of Poecile atricapillus. NCBI lineage: Eukaryota > Metazoa > Chordata > Aves > Passeriformes > Paridae > Poecile > Poecile atricapillus. The sequence continues at coordinate 138,803,803 of NC_081249.1, read as the reverse complement.
GAAAGTATTCAAAACTCCTGAGTTATAACTTTTCCTTTTTATAAATTAATCATTATTCAAGCAGAGATGAGACGTTCTTATCAAGCACACCTGAAGATACACTATGTGGTATGTCATTGTTTATTAGAAACATATATTTCCTATGCAATGTAAATACCTTGGAAATACTGAGCAATACAGTCACAATTACAATCAAGGATCAGGTATGAGTCTGAGCATGTCTTTCCTGTTAATATCAATACAAACAAAAAGCTGAATGGTGACACTGTTGCATTTCTCTTGTTTTTTGTTTTTTTTTCTTAAATCTCTTTGCAAACTATTGTATTACCCATCAAAATATTTGCTATATAAACTCAAAAGACATGTACAGAAATAAAATTACTTCTGCACGTCCTCTGTAGCAATTTGTTTGCATTTGCATATGCTTCTCAGCTACCTGGTATGATGAGCAAATTGATTTTGAGAAGACAATAAACAATCATGAGGATCAAGAACACTGGATTTCTTATAAAAATGATTTTTCAAGTCAGAAACAAAATGGGATTCTTCACAATTTCCTGTGAGGTCCTAGCAATGAGAGATGGCAAGGGAAATAAAATAAAATGCTGACAATGAATTTTGTACCTTAGAAGGTCTGTAGCAAGAAAAACCGCAGAAGACAACAGCTAAGAGGCAGACAAGATTATGATTGATAGAAAAAATTAATAATTTAATACGTGGCCTTGTCATAGTTTTATGCAAGTGAACTCTGATGTTTCTGATTACAATTTCGTTTTCTCTTCCAAATATCATCCATTTCCTTTGCCACTTACTGGGCTTCATATTCAATACTGGATATTCACTTAAATTTAGTAACTTTTAAAATAATTAGCGCTATTGAGAATATTTAACTCTGAAATCTGTTTTATGTTGAAAACTGTTCTATGCTATCAAGGGATGCATTTACAACTCCTGCATATTTTACAGAACCATATGTCCTGTAAAGTATACATTTATGACTTAAGAGCTTTCATCTGCAGGGCTCTGATCAGTCAGAGTTTTTCAAAAGTATTTCTTCAAGTTCTTTGTCATCTAAACTTAATAAGACTATCTAAATAAATTAATATCTATAGAACTTTCATGTCTTCTTTAATTTTCCTAATGAATTACCTAAGGTTGAAGATGTTTTAAACCTACCATCAGCTAACCAGAGATGCAAGTCCAAGGATGGATGACAGTTATCTACATTTTATAATCCTTTCCCAGGAGCTCTAGCCATACTCACTTCAATGTTCCAGAGGTGCAATTCATTCATTCTGTAAGCTAACAAGGAGACCAAGGAGTCTTCTACATGTAACATGACATCCTCTACCTGTATATGTTCAGTTAAGGTAAAGTATTTATGCAGGACTTGATCAAAACGTTAGAACTGCTGCTTCCTGAGAAGCTCAAATAAAATTTCAATTACAATATGAAATACAGAAATTTAAACTAGTTACAGATTTCATCAAAACCAAATCTGATACTTTCTTCCAACCTCCACCATCACAAATTTCATATTAAATGAAGCTGAGCCTGAAGGCAATTGTAACTTCTCTCTCACCTTAGAGGCTGGGTTTGACAGTGACAGCTGTCATTGCATCAAAATCCTCAGAGAGTTTGCAAATGAGATACATTTCCCTGCTAAAAGCACCTGTGAAAACAATAAATTAGTCATTCTTAAAGAGGATGGGGGAAAAAAGAGCAATTAAAGGTAGTCTTGCTTATTTGCAATTAAGGGTAGTCTCAGTCTTTCAGTGATGAGAAAATAAGTAAGAATTATATTAGAGTTATTGCTAAAAATAGTTAACCCCCTTAACTGTTTACTTGCTGGAATGGACAGATTAGCTGCTCAGATACAGTTACTGTTAAGTTACTGTTTTAAGCTTATAGTATTTATGATATCTTCTGTTATGAAGAAAAGAATTCAGAATAATAGGAGAGAAGGAACAGCAAACTTCAGAAAGATGGGGTCAAGATGCTTCATTTTAGAACACCAAATGCATTTGTAAATAATTAGACTTCTAGTACTCTTCCTCTTCATATTATGTTTCTGTACAATCCATATCTATATCCAACTCTCAGCTTAAAAGGAAATTGAGTACATTGTGTTATTGTGTTGTAGCTTCCAGAAGACATTTATTCTACTTGTGCTAAGTGAATTTCTACTCAGAGTGCACTCTGACATGAGTTCATATAGAAACCTAAACAGCAGATGACCAACTTTTCCAAGACCAGAAAAAAAAAAGACTTGTGTTTGAGACAAACCAAATTACCAAGAGACCCTCCTACACTAGGTTTTTAATAATTATTTCTTGACACTAGCATGGGATTTCAATAAAGCTGTATTATAAATATTCAGTTTTAGCATTTCTCAGAAGGAATTAATTTCTGGCTTCAGTTAGGGAGTTGTAAGGAAAAAATGTGTCTGAATATATGCAGAAAGTTGTCAAGCAGATAATTTTTTACAAAGTATAAGGTTCAAATTACATCATACATTTGTGTATATTAAATCATCAATACTTTAGAACTAGAAATACTTCTGTGTCAGCTGTCAAGGTCTATTCTGAAGTTTAGACAAGGGATAACTGAGGAGCAGAAACACATCTCCCTTGGAACTGTTTTATTTCACAGCCTAAATTCAAAACAAGTTTGCAGTGAGCCTGTTGGGGAAGGGACACTGCTGCACCTTCAGTATAAAGTATGGTGACATTTTCTTCTCTCCTTTAAAATTTGTACATTAGTTTACAATAAGGACTCTACAAAAGGTTACAGATTAGGGTAGTTTCACATTCAGGATGATCTTTGTAACGTTAACATTTTTGTTGTCAGAAACAACTTTGTCATTATATATTCGTGTTGAATTTAATTTAATTTACTTGAAAAAAAAATAAAAAAAAAAACAGAAAACAAATAAAATAAAACAAACTAAAAGCTCATCCATACAAGTTAAAAGGAAAAAAAAAATCCTTAAAGATGTTGAAAGTCCATTAAAATTTTCAAATTTCCTTTGGCAAGAAATATTATCACATACTTTCTTGGGGAATTCAATGTATGCTGTGAAGGCCCCTAAAAGGCTCCTAAAACAATGAACCCTGGAGACATTTTTTTTGTGGCCTGTACCTTTGTTGGTACCTTTGCTTACATTTCACACAGAGGTATGGCCAAACCAAACACTTTGTCATACACTTGTCACCTAGTTCCTAAAAAACTTTAATGCACCGTATGTATAAGTGTATGAAGAATGGAATGTCTGCATAATCAAAATACAAACCACTATTGAAACACCATGTCCATATTTGTACCCTGTTCTCATTCTTCCAACACATCCCCTTTACTTCTAGTTTTTGTCTCAAGGACACCCAGCATAGTTGGTTGATATAGTTATAAAATCTAAGAGGAATCAACAGGCTGAAAGATTACATTCCACTGCCTTTTCAAGCAACCAGTTCATACAATTTAATTTTAAGCATATAAAGATTTAGGAGGGAAAAACAAAACAAACACTCCTGATTTTTAGTGGATTTTTATGTCCCAACTACCTGGACAAACTAGCTACATCAGGTAATCTACCAACAAAATTTCATTTTCTAAACTATTATCATTTTAATATTTAAAAGGAAGATAGAATGTTCTCTTTCATTGTGTTGGGCTGACCTTGGCTGGATGCCAGGTAACACTATGCCACTCTATCATACCCCTTCCTAAACTGGGCAAGGGAGAGAAACCATAACACATGGCTCGAGGGCAAAGGTAAGGATAGGGTGAGATCACCCACTGATTGAGCAAAACAGACTCAGCTCAGAGAATTTGATTCATTGCTAAAAAACATAAAAGGGTAATAATAAATAAAAACAAATCTTAAACCCCTTTCCTTCCACCTCTTTGTTCTTTCCAGGCTCAGAGTCACTGACCCAGCTCAGAGTCACTGAGCTGCCTCACCATGGGCTTCCCTCAGGCTGCAGGGGAATCTGCTCTGGCATCTGTGGCACCTCTTCCCACCTCCTTCTTCACTGACCTTGGTGTTTGCAGAGCTGTTTCCCTCACTTATTCTCACTCCTCTCTTCTGGCTGCTGTTGTGCAGCATTTTTTCCCCTTCTTAAATACTTTTCTCACAGGCACTCCCACCATCGCTGCCAGGTTCAGCCTTGGGCAGCTCCGGGTTCCTCTTGGAGCTGGCTGGTGCTGCCTCTGTTGAACACAGGGGAAGCTCCTGACATTTTCTTCTGGAAGCCACCCCTGCAGCCCCCACTGCTACCAAAACTTTGCCATGCAAAATTTTTGTAAATAGATCATAAAATTGCCATCATAACTGCAAAAGGGAGTAGCTTGCTGGACACAGATACTTGCTAGCCTGAGAGAAAAAGCTAATGGGAATGAAGAATCTGTGGGACTTTAGTCCTCTTCAGGGAAAGACAGTTAAGTATAATCAATTCAATAAATGCTGTTCTCATATGGACGTAAATTGAGTGAAATTTGTCAATTAAACAGACAAACTGCGCCTTGAAGAACCTAAACAAAGAGAAACTAAATCAGGTCCACTGAAATATTCTCATCAGCCTCCCTAAATAGATGACTAGGATAATTAATTTTATTTTATCTACTGACTTTGTTAAGAATTATCCTTTATTACATCGTGCGCTAGCGATAAAGCTGTCTGTGCTACCAATCTAACAAATTCATTTCTTTTAAGGCTTTCACTTTTCTCTTGTCAGAGTTAAAAATAATGGGGGAGATCATCCTCAGCACTTTTCATTCTCACTGCCCAATCTGAAAGAACATTAATCTGCTGTTAGTATTGACCTGCTCTAGTCACAAATTCCAAAAAAGCCCTTAAATGAGACAATGGACAGCAGATTTTTAGGAAATTCCTTAAGTCTTTGTGACCATCATTCCATAGTATAATGATTGTCTGTTAGAAGCTGAAATAAAATTCAGACTACCACCACAAAACCCCCATAAATCAGACTCTTGAGTTTCAGAGTAGGACAAATTGCAGAGAGGTCCTCAGTGAACTGACACATCTATATTGCACAGTATTATAAAATGTTATAGAACAATGGCTCTGCACAGCCTGCCTGGAACAAGAGTGTTCATGAATATTTGTTTTCATTCTCAAATGCCAGTTTTGAGAGATCTATTAGCAATCATCCAGACTCTCTGAGTGATTCTTTCTTTAAAAGTAAGTGTGCTGACTTACACAGCTGGCAAGAAATTTGAGGCCTGGTCAGTAAAAAAAAAAAGAAAATCCTTTGAGGCCATGATGTTACAAGAAATAGTCAACATGCAGTACAAAGCTAATACTTTCTCACAGCCAGCTCTCCCCTCAATCATTTTTTTTTCTCAGCACTAAATGCCTGAGTTAAAAATGTGATCAATCATTTTACTATATCAGCCACTGACTATGCTCAGATGTTATCAGTTCTTTGTAAAGAAACCTGCAAGTGGAAAAAAGGCAGACTTCTAGAGAAACAGAGATGATATCAAAGTAACAGAAGGATAGACAATGTCCTTGGACATGCATGCTCAGCTGTACAATATGTGATACTTTGGAAATTCTTTACACTGCAAAAAACAACTGGATGCTGATGAAAAGATATTTTGGGGAGGCCTGGAGAGAAACAGAGTCTGAATTCTGGAAATTAAAGTTTTAAAAAGGTTAGCAAATTATAATTAAAGCTTTCTAAACTTGTGGAAACTTTGACATTTCCCAATATCACCACTGATCACATTGACATTGAAGCAATCCTGAAATGAACGCAACAATTAACATTGCTTTAATCACTATTATAAACCTCCTGAGAGCAGTCACTGCAATAAAATTGGCATATTAAATATATGAAAAAATAATTGCAGGTGCAACTAAACATGACTAATGATCAGACAACAGCTTCCACACGAAAAGAATATTAAATAGTTTTGCACAGTTGTCAGAGCCAAGATTGTTAGCATAACGGCTTGCTTGTTAGAATAGAGCACAGGGCAGGAGGACAGAGAATCTCCATTAAAATAGTATTATTTGTGTTCTATTTCATAAAATTTTAAATGCATGTTTAAAACATGGGTGTTTGCAACTTTGCTGGATCACAAAATATATGGAATGACAGAGCCTGATAGGGATCATCTGCAGTTCTGTGTGGCAGCTTTCTTACGAACTTTAATATACTACACAATTTCCTTTATGGAAATGAAGGTCTTGTAGACTTCTGTTGGAGGTTATTTTGTAGATAATGGTATCTAATCTTTTTAGGACTGCAGACCGTGTTGTAAACTTGCTATTTTAGGGCTTGGACTTGAATGTTATAGATTCACAGGATGGCATGGGTTGGAAGAGACCCAAACCCAGCCATGGCCAGGGACACCCTTTGCTAGAGCAGGTTGCTCATGGCCCCGTCCAACCTGTCCTTGAACAGTTCCAGGGATGGGACCTGCTCCACTGCCTCACCACCCTCACAGAAAATAAGTTTTCCTAACATTTAATCTAATCTGAAGTCTTTCCTAACATCTATAACATCTAATCTAAATCCTAACATCTAATCTAATCTTAATCAATCGCTTGCAGTAAAAAGTCATTCCTGCTTGTCCTGTCCTTCATTCTCCTGTAAATTGTCGCTTTCCATCTGTCTCATAGGTGCCCTTTAGGTTCTGTAAAGCTACAACAAGGTCACCCTGAAGCCTGCTCTTCTCCAGGCTGAACAAACTAAATTCTTTTAGCCTTTGAATACATGTCTGATTATTTTGTGGAAATCTTTTTTTTTTATATAAAAAATGATGTGAAACAAAAAATTTAAACATTTCTGCCAAAGGGTAAATGAAAAATCATAAGAAGTTGTAAAGTTTGGGTGGTTTTTTTCCCACTTTAGAGTGGTTTACAGGAGGAAAGAGAAATTGTCTTTATAATAATCTCAAAAAAAAGTTTAAACAAAAAGAAAAATATCTACAGAACTAATTATTGTCTTTTTTTTCTCAATTTTTGTAATTCATGAGGAATTAGATATCTGATACATATCGTTTTTTAATAATTTTGTACAGCGATTTTCATAGAATGCTCAGTGTGTTTCAATATACATAGAAATACGAACATATTGCACTGAGCTTTGTTTCAGGCATGACTTCAAAATATTTATGAAGTTCTCTAGGCAGATATTACTTTTAATTAATATCAGTATGTGGAAAACTTCTCATAGTATGTGATAAATGCTTTTTGTGCTTGTCATTAGTGATATATAAGTTTTACTAATGAAAGTAATTATATATACTCATATTGTTATATGTGAATACAAAAGAAAATTCTTGCTAAGGAAGCCAATATGTCAGCACGATTTCAAAGTTCTCCATTTTGGTGTCTCAATGAGGAGCAACACACCTAGAGTACCGAATTTCTGAATTTAAAACTGAAATTTGTGCTTTCATTCCATCTTGCTCCTGCAGATCTTCTTAACCACTGTTATTCTGATTTCATTTTTGAACACAAAAGCAGATTTGAGTAATTCATATTTGAAATTTTGACTGAATACATGCAGTTTTAGCACTGTCTTTACGCTTCTAATATGTACAAGGGTAAAATTAGATACAGCACAAAATTTCATGCTGAAACTCTTACATTCCACAAACCTTAAAAATTATACTATATTGATAAAGACTTGGAATATGAGTGATTATTTCCTTTCATTCTCCCTCTCTTTTTTGGCCCTACACCACTTTCTGGAAGTGTGAAGTCCCTTAATACAACTTGACATTTTTAGAAAGTTTTGTCAAGATCAAGGGGGTAAAACTGGGGTTTTTAAATCAATATAGAGGCAAGCAGAATTTACGTTATTGCTTTATTTTTAATTATGGTCTTAAATTCCTTACCTTACAGATCTATTCATAATCCCGTGTAATTTTCAATAACAATCTTCATTTATAGCTGCCTTTGGCAGTGAACCTGAACTAGTTTTAGTCACTTTGTAGGAAGTAACTGTGATATGAGAGGTTATATTGCAAACATTTCCATAGCAGAGATATAGACTAAATTCTATATTTTTATGGACTCTTGCAAGTGAAAATAAATTTAAATAGAGAGCATAGAGCTAAAATACAGATTAGAATTCTAATCTAGCTTAATATTTACATTGTACATTACCAAACTGAGATTTTATTTACTTAAATGTGATTTTTAAGTAATGTTATATGGAATTGACAATCTATACTAATGATTTCTTCAGAGACACTGCACCAGTGACTACCATTGCTTTGTTCCACCATCTCTGTGTGCTGTCAGTCACAGGTTTTGAGATATCAATCCTTGTCATTGAAAAACTGTGTGCTTTGTAAAAGGAAGAAATGTTGCATTTAGGGGACAGGGATAAATCAAGAGTTAAGTAAAAAGGAGACAAATACATAAACATACATATACATATGAATACAAATGGAAAGGGAAAAAACTAATGTTAAGGGAAAAAAGGATAGGTTTAAATCCTTGTATGTGGGACAACTTGCTTAGTCAAAAACCTAGAAAGGTTTAACATTTAAAAGCGTAGCTCACTGGTGTGAAGCAGAAAGGGTTTTTCTGTTGTTTGGTGAGTCCTTTGTTCGAGGTATTGTCAAATTCCTCTGGAATGGTGAACTATTAAGTAAGATTGGTACTTCTAGAGTGAGGGGTTCTGTTTCTTCTTTTGAAGGTAGCTGCACATCTTCATGAGGGAAGTTTCAGAGACACAAGACTCTCACAAGTAAGAATAAACAACTCATATAAAGGAGCTACAAGTCTGAAGCTCACAGTGAGACAGATTTTTAGAGAAAACCAATAGACAGGACTGAGAAGTGATATAAAGGAAATTACCAAAGTATTGGGCTAAAGTTCTTGACAGAAAAAGACAGAAGTCAGAGCTGGCTGAAACCATGTTTGAAAACAAGGACCTACTCTAAAAGAATTTAGTAGGTAATGGGTAAATTACTTACAAAGTGGTTCTTTCTTTCTCTCTTTGTCTCTAGTCAAATTAGTTAAAATCAAAAATGTTAATTATTAGAATATGCTTTTTAGTAAAAGTTCTGTTGGATTTGTGGTCCTATTTTCCTACATGGTTCTGTCTACATTACTATGAGTATTGGCAAACTCTGACAGAGCTGTACATATGTAGTGTAGAGATTTTTCCTTCTCTACCACTGGATGTTTTGATCACTTTCTTTTCTTCTTTGGCCTGGACTTTGGTTAACATCCCAGCTAGCAAATACTTAAAGCTAAGGGGATGAATATTTTTATTTTTTTTTCACTTTTTACTAATGTGACAATCTATGTGACAAATTTATATGACATTTATATAATATTTGACAAATTCATATGACATTTATTATTTGTATTTAAACAAATGTCCATAAAATCATGTTCCACAGCTTTGTGATAATTATGACTTTTCAATTTGTTGCACTTGAATCAGTGATTATATCAAAGAGGAGATTTTTTTTTTTCTCAGTTAATAATGTCTCTTTCACAAACTAACAATGATATTTGTAATTAAAAAGAAATATATAACCCTATCCCAATAATGTTATGAAACAGGAAGTTTAAACAGGCTCTTATAAAATAGGCATTAATGGAAACAGTTTCCCTAAAGGAATTTACTAAGCCAAGGAAGGATCCATGCCTAGGACCAACTTACTTCCTTTGACAGAAGCAACCATTAAAGGCCAAGCAGTATCTGATGTATTTGTTTTATCAAAATATTTTTCCTTTCTTTTTTTTTTTTTTCTTTTTTCCACCAAGATTTTCTCTTCAAAAGTCTCATCTGGTCATATGATGAAAAGCAAGGTAAAGAATTGCACATACAATTGCTACCAAGAGAGAAGATGTTCATTTACAACCTATACCAATTATGTAGATAGATTGTAGGCATAATAAACAGCCACAGGAGGGAGGGAGAGACAAACAATTACTCTAATGGAGAGGGAGATGTTGTGATTAACATTAAATGCTACCCACAGTGAGAGATCTGGAGGAAGAGTGACATACATGACAACTATATGAGACACACTTGCCTTCTGGGGAGGCAAGACAGTGAGAATAAGAAATAGGGAATTCTACATCAGTGGAAGTAGCTCCCTATATTTATGAAGTTGTAAGAGTATATCTGCTTTCCACCAAAGGCAGAGCGATTTCTTTCTGTTGAACTTTCCTTTTTAGTGTCATTTTCAGTTAGAAAATAAAAGTATCTGATACTGCAAATAATAGCTGGACAGGGAAATGGGAATGGAGAAAGAAAGGAGAAGAAAATCCAGCACTAGAACTCCTAGGCAAATTTGTTTAGGCTACTCATTACAGATCATACTGAAAATAAAAGCCCATCATTTTGTCATTAATCTGTAGACACAGACATTTTTCCCTGGAAGTGTTTTCAATAATCGGTATATTATTAGCATTTCAGGTAGAACACAGTTGCTCTTAGAGTGAGGTTAAGTAATGAGCATACAATTAGGAAGGAAAACCTCATCTATTTGCAAGTGTTTATAATTGTAGGCATTTCACATCAAATTCCTGGACATTAAGACACTAAATAAATGCAAGATTCAGACAATGCACTTATTTAAAGAGGAAATATATTTGGCTAAGATGCATATATTATAGCTTTATTTATACATTTTAATACAATTATGCACAAGTTCACAGATGTGGAAAGTAATCCATAACAAAAGACAGAGCTGTTTTCCTCTACATAATAATTCACTGTAAGAAATTAATGAAGTTTTTAAAAAATGTATGCTTGAAGTACTCTTCAGGTAAAATTGTTGTTATTTAAAGCAAAAAAAGTCTTCTTAGTAATACAGTTCACTCAACCCTGTGTTGTAGCTGATCTCACTCACATCTAATCACTCATTAATTTGAATTAAATGTGAACTAGCCACAGCATTCAAAGCTAACTTGGAAATTAAGACAAAGACTTTGGAACTAGATTTTCATTATCCTGAAAATGACACCCATACCTAAGACTAAAAGTGAAAATATGGGAACATGTAACACAGTTTGCAGTACTAAACCATTATCATTTAATCTAGATTTGATTTGTGTTGATGATAGATTCCCATTTCAAGTGCTGTTTTATCAAAAGTTTTGCTATTTCTATTTCTGTGCCTCTGGATATAAATAAAAGTCTTGTCTTCAAATCAAATAATGTCTAAAGACTGGTAAAAACAAGTTTGGAAAAACAAGGGGCTTTAAAAGTGTAAGGAAAGAGAGTTTTTTTGTTCTATTCTAATCTTCAACTATCGGACTTGAATTGATTAAGATGACTTCTCTGGCCTCAATGAATTGCTGATGTTGAGAAAAAGAGAAAATCTCAGAAGCAAATCAGAAATGAGTGCTAACTCAGACTGAATCATTTAACCTTACTTTCACTTCTGTGAGAACTCTAAAAGTCTCAGACAATGAACCTAGATGGTTCTCACTGTCCTCCTCTAAACCTGCAGGGCACTTTTTTCCCATTTTTATTGTCATTACATACAGGTATGAAAAGAGCTTATTCTACACTTCCAAGTATTTTCCATTGTGTACGACTGGTGTGACAGAGTAGATGTCAAGAAAGGCAAAGTTAATTTTCCTTACAGCTTGTCCACCTTGATAGATGCTATATCTGATGGATGTGCACCTTCCTTGGTTTGTTCTGTACCTTGCAGTGGCAGGCAAACCGCAAGATGATGTTCTTATACAATTTTACTGTCTTTAAAAATCTTTTGGATTTTGGATACTACTGCTCCTCTTTAGGGTATTATTGCCAGATAGCCTGCACTCCTACATCCAGAGTGATTTAATTGAGTGAAGAAAGCAGATTTTTTAATCTCAGGCAAAGTGCATGTCTCAAGCTTTCCACAAAATGTTAAGTAAAGGCCAATACTGCCAAGACACAAAAGATGACAAATACAGCTTTAAAAACTGAACAGTTATTGCCAATTTTATATTATTTTCATCTTCAGGTATTTCCATAGTATTTGATTTTGAATTCCCTTTTATGAAACAAAACAAAATAAGATAAAATAAAAAGAAATCTGCCAGGTTTTGTTAATTGGGAGTTGATTTATCAAATTTGCTGCAACTCATTTTGCAGATTTTCCTCTGGTGAAACAGATCTTGCATTTAATTAATGGATGATAGTGCTGATAACAAGGACATTTTAATCACTGAGTGCTGATCATAGATGGTTTGCCTGTTTAATTGAATTGTTACTTAACAGCGTATTGTCTTTCAGAACACTGTGATTTGGATTCAAAGATGGAAGGCACATTGTTGGGTGAAGTGAAAATCATGTTTATTTGTTGGAACTGTCATTATCTTGTAGCAGAGAAACTACTGACCTTATTTCCATATTTCAACTGGAAAACTGATCATTTGTATCTTTTTCTCCCCTTGCTTATCTGGAATTTTATATGTAAAAATACAGAGAACAGATATTATTTTTGTATTAATTTATTAATTAATGGACTCTGTCAGTGTTAGCAAACTCCATTCCAGAGCCACATAATTGATTCTGATAATTTCTAAATTAATTTGTGAAATGTTTAAAAAAATGTAAATATTACATATTGGTTAAATAATTTTATTCTAGTTCCTTATTACAATTTCTATTAACCATTAGTTGTGTTCTTTCATAGGATGTTTCACAGCACATTCTGATTTTAGCTCTTTTTCATTACTATTTAGCCTAATTTGAAGAGAGGGTCTACACAGAGATAGGTAAATTTGTTAAATTAAAAATGAGAGAGTCATTAAAAAGAAATAAATAATTGTAAGTGCAATTAAGGATCTGTATTAAACAATGGAAGAAATACAGAGAAAATATAACCAAAAAAACTCAAAGGAATGTGGCTTAGCTAAAGATCAAGGCAAAGTTCAAAAAATGTGGGGAAGGAATCCTTTACTTCATATCTACATTAAACTAACAAACAAGCAAATAACTTGTTCTAAATTCAGAAAAGTTAAAAGTAAGCACATAAAAGTCAGACCCAAACCTGTTTGGCAAACAAATAAAATAAAGCATAAAATCTAATAAAAATGTCTTTATTGAAATACGTTAAAGCATGAAGCTTTCCAGAAAGTTTGTGTGAATACAGATATAAAATAAATGTACTACTGTGGAGAAAAAATGCAATTGAACTGCTTATATGTTTATTTATGGTTCAAGTGCTTCAAAGAGGTTCACCAGTCTTTATGAAGGACTCATTAGCTGATGATCCCTTCTAAATAAAGAATCACTGGGTGCAGCTACAGAGCAGACAGACAGAAGTAGAACAGTAGTAAATAAATGGATGCCAGGACTAGGGAGTATTTTGCCCATGCTTTAAAGGAACTGACTATAAAATAGATAATATACTACTATGTAAAATGAAATAATTGTTTTTCTAAGGTTCTGTAAGCCTGAATAAATGTAACTGAAAAGGCTGATACTTCTATCAGGAACTTAATAAGCTATATAATAAAGAACAGAGTTTGGGTGCTCATAAATGAGCAGAATACTAGGCAAGGCTTGTCAGGATTTTAAAAGCCATCTCAAAAGTCTTCAATTCCTTCCTAGAAGTGAAGCAAATGTAAGGGAAAGGAAACCAGTTAAAAATATCACCTTTTGAAGTATGAGTTAAGTTTTGATATGGTCCTCATTACCAAAGAGAAAAAGAAGATATATTGAATAACAATGTCTCACAGTGCTCCCACAGTGAAGGTCACCCATGAACTTCCAACAGATCTATACTGTGAAAGGCATAGGTTCACAATGTGAAAATTTGCCTATGATTTTGAATTATTTGGGAGAGTAGAGACAGAATCTGAAGAACTGAAGTATCTCTTTAGACTACTCAGTGGTTAAGTAATAAAATGTCAATGTGAAAATTGAATATAGTTAATTACAAAGTACCCCACTCTCCACTCCATCTACTTTAAGTTTATACACACAATAATGGGCTCAAAGCCTTAGTCTCACCATTTAGGAATGAGATATTTCAGTTATAAGTAATTCTATGGAAATACTCAATTGTGAGCAGCCAGAACAAACTGAATCCTAGAAACTATTGGGAAAGAATCAGGAAATAAAATAAGATCATTATTATGCAGCTATATAAATAGATTGAGTCCATGAAATACGTATACAGTAAATTTCCCTTCCTGGGTCTCAAGAAAGATATAGTAAAGCTACAAAGGATTTAAAGAAAATGCCAAGGCTAAGAAAAAGTATTTAGAATGTTCTGTAGGGAGAATGATTGGATAGATTAGGTTGAAAAATTCATGAATGAGGGAGATGACCATGAAAAGCTATTTAACAGTACAAACTCTGGAGAGCTGAACAGGGATAATGAACCATCATTCCTTTCACCACATGAAGCATCTTCTCACTTGACTCTTCCTTAAAATATTTTTGTACTGATTTTCTGCCACATAAACTGTGTAAACACATTTACTACATAAACCTTCAAACCCCACATTATAAGCCTGTATGGTTTTCAAAGGCATGTTAGAGAAACCTATTGATGACAGGTTATAGTTTCCTTTTTCTACTAACAGTTACAGAACCATTATTACATTATGACTGCTAATACTGTTTTATAATTTCATTTATTTCCCTAATAATGAGGGGGGAAAAACAAAGGAGGGAAAAATACTTATTTGCCCCCTTTTTTGAAGAGCAAGGAATGGAACAGCCTTAAATAGGTTGGAGAAACAACATAATTTTATTCTTGTTTTCCACATTTGCCCAATGCTGATTAACTCATGGAGGCTCTCTCTGATTATTCTGCAATATACTCAAAGAGGCATCTCACACCACAAAAGGACAAAGTACTTATATTTGTCTAAACTATCCTGACCACAAGAAAAAAAAAAAAATTTAAAAAAAAAAAATTAACAGAGTAAAAATATTTATGGAAATGTAGTCCTAAAATGCAGCTATGCTAACTCAAAAAAATATAATATTTTAGTACAAACAGTTGTACTCCACAGAGCTGTGATTTATAAGGCTCTTGTTACTGCTAAATATAAAAGAATTTAAAGTACTGTGTAAGCAAGTTTAAGTTCAAGTTGCATTCATGATTTGAAGACTACAAGATTGTTCCCAGTGTTTTGTCATTTGTTCCTGTATTATTAGCTTTGATTTATTCCAGTTTTGGGGGTTTTAAGCCAAGGAACAGTAAGTAACACTAAGCAGCAGTACCTACATTTACCACAATGGGCATTAATCTCCTAATAGATATTGCTCAAGACTCAAATGAAGAACTGTATTAGAATGTTTACAGTTAAGAAAAAAAAAATAAAATCCAGATTCCAGATTCATTAAAAAAATTTCACAATTTAAAATTTGTGAGCATTCTTCATATGGGCTACTCTTGCAATTATGTTTTGCTAAACTTTTTAATGTATGAAGTACATATTAAAGGCAGGAACCAAGCAGAAATCTTCTGATTGGGGTCTGAAGACAATGAGGGCAATATTACTTTAAGGGACAGCAGGACGTTGCTCCTCTTTTCCCCATCTTTTCTCTCTCTACCTTAGCTGACAGTCCATTTCAGCAACCACTGATACCTTAGATCCAGTCTATTAAATAGTAAGTCTGCACATGCTGCTAGTTTTATCTGTCTATCTAGGATAAATCTACACTAATCCGTCCTGTAGAATTGGAAATAGAATTTGGAAAGGGCCAGGAGAATTCAGCCTATTGATTTACAGGCCAGGGCTCACTGAAGTTGCTTTGCTACTAAGCAGGGCTGATTACTTTTCAGATGCACAAGGTTGAGCAGACATTATTGTTCTTCTTCAGCAAACTAGTACAAGGATTTTTGGGGCTTCTTGAGAACTTAAAATAAAAAAGACTGACTTTCTTAAAGCAGCTTCTTTGATATTTTTATTCTGTGTTCTACAAGAAACAGTGGTTCTAATTACAGGATTTAGTATTAATTTATTTCTCAACCATTTCCTCATTAGTTAAGATGTTGGTGCAATTGTAAAGAAAGAGAGTAGATGCATTTATTATTTGGTATAATGTCTTAAAGGCAAAACATAAGGAATGCTAAAATATGCAGCTAATGTATGCAGTTAATGGTTTTGCTAACCATAAAACTTTTAGCAAAGATTTGCTTTAATCAGAATCTTGGATCCAAACACTGCTAGGAAGCTAGAAGTCATGTCTGCAACCCTTGCTTGGGCTCATCTCTTCGAGGGCAAGAAAAGCCATTGGAATTAAAGCTATCTGTTCTAAACTCATGGGTGCTTTGATGTTTATTTTTTGAGCTAATGTGTTAACAGTGAAATGCACATGTGAATTTGCAGACACCTCATAAGAATCTGTAACACATTGAACACATTGCCTTATATACTACCTTAATATTATATATTAAAATAGAATCTTGAAAGGAGTTACTACAAATAGGAAGATTTGATACCAATGTTGGAGGAAAAACCCCTGTTAATACTTAGCTAAATACGCAAGCAGAAATCCCAAACACATCTCATGGAAAAACAATCTCCAATCTGAAAATAGTATTTTATGGGAGCAATTATTCCTCTCTAAATTAGTGTGATAATTTTACTGATGAGTGTAGTCTCAGATGGCAAGTTTACTTATGTATGGGTTTCCCATTTTCAATGTGAAAAAAAGTTGTCTGTATCTAATTAAGTTAAGGAATATCTTATTTGAAATGTTATACTGAATTATATGTATTTAGTGTAGTGTGAACAGAGGAGGAGAAAGAAAAAGATGAACCTTGTAAGTAGTTTAAACATTTTAATTTCAAAGTGTTGTCATTCAAGGTTTGTGTAAAAGTGGGAATGATTGCCAGCTTGGACCTTTTTCATGGATCATTTATGGCTCTATACAGGATTTAACATGATGGTACTACAACCTCCAGGTGTTACTGTCCTGTTAGTAGATATATAATAAGAATATCATAAAAATTGATGGATGTTCTAGGCCCTAACCATTACTTGCAAAAAAACTCATACTTTTGTTAATTTTCTCTATGGAGAAGAGAATCAACCAGCAAATATAAACTCAAATTGAAATT
Organism: Poecile atricapillus; assembly: GCF_030490865.1. Classification (NCBI taxonomy): domain Eukaryota; kingdom Metazoa; phylum Chordata; class Aves; order Passeriformes; family Paridae; genus Poecile; species Poecile atricapillus. The sequence continues at coordinate 138,786,772 of NC_081249.1, read as the reverse complement.
TCAAATATCAAAAATAGTACTAAGCTGCCCATAAACAATTCCTGTTTCAGTATGTGGAAGGCAACATAAATGAATCTTCCTGTATTTCTGATTTAGCATATCAAAAAACAGAATCAACTCCAATGGCTTTTGAGGCTGATGAAGGCTAAAACATCTGAGATATTCAGTAGAACAGCTAAAGCTTCCAAACTTTTTAATGATGGGAACAAAGACAAAGCTTTTCAAAATCAACCTATTGCAAATGTGCTCTACTTAATACATTTCCAGAGTGGGTGAAGGTAAGAATATTGAAGACTTCTTTTTTAAGATCATTTTAAAAGGTTCCTAATTTCATTCTGTTTTTAAAATGCATTTTTCAGAACCCATACAGGTAAGGAAAGCTGGAAACCAGTAACAGACAGCTGTGTTCAAGCCATTAAAAGCTGATCGGGGCATATCTATGAAAGGGACATCCTGTCGGTCTAGAAATTAGTAAATTGAAGCAAAATTATAAGTAATTAGCTGACACACTTTCACAAACCCTGTGAAAATTATTTTAAAACATCTAACAGCTGTTAGCTAATAAAGAGAAATAGCATAGTTGCGGCAGAACATTTTAAGTGCCACTAACAAAAATGTTAGAATGCTATGAAGGGTAGCTGCTACGTGACAGCAGCAAGGATGGAGCTGAGGAACAGGTGGCATCCAAATGTGGGTAGCAGATGTGTGAAACCAAACATGTGACTGTCACATCCTGGGCCTGAGTTTCTCTGAGACCTTGGGATACAGTGACCGGTCCAGCTCAGCTGAGCACTCTTCCCTTCCTTAGCACCTTGTCAGGTGCACCGCACTATTGGACATACATATGACTGTCCCTTAATTTCTTCCTCCTTGAAAAAAGAAAAAGCTGTTCTTTAAGGCATTGATGAGACAGCCCCTCAGGCTGAAACTCTGTAGAGGATGCCAATATTCCATACCTTGATAAAGACTGGCTGGTTTTCATTCTTTTGTGTGAGTTCCTATGGAGTATTCTATGTTGCATGTTAGCTGAAGGCAGCATATAATGATTGCAATGTAATTGCTACCACTGCTGTTTTAATTTAGAGTTTGTATTTGCCTTGTCCTTGCCTTGCATGTGCTAACAGCATGTTTATATCAGGAATGTGAGTTCCCATGATGAACACCTAATTACATAAAACTTGACATTGCTGTCAAAATCCCAAATTAAAACAATTATTCTCACCATAGGGTTATGTTATTTTACATGTAGATCTTTAACTTAACTGTTATTACAATTTTTTGCTGTTTTCTCAATCTGAGGCTTAAGCAATGGTGCATTAAGAATATGAATCCTGAGCATAAATGCTTCTTTCTCATGATTTGATGCAGAAATTATTTTTTCTTTTTCCCACAATAAAATCAGAAACTTTCCTGTACAGCAATGCTAATCTTGAAAGCAGACACAATCTACAGAGATAAAACTCTGTAATGTTGCACTAACAAATTTGAGAAGTGTCTTACAAAGAAGGAAACAACACCAATGTTTAGAAAAGTTCTTCAATAACTTCCTAGTTGAAACTGTTAACATTTAATCTATGTTTATATATACATATATGTATATATGTAATGTTTGAAATTCAGTCAAGAAGTGAGATGTTTACACATCTAATGATCATTGAAATGGGTCCCCCTGAAATTAATTTTAAATTCTTAGTCAGCGAAATGCTATTCATGATCTTACTGATTACACTTCTTTCATAAATTCTGCAAAGATTTATTCAGCATTAAAATTCACTACTATGCAGGACCCAACTTCAATTCCAAACATCCTTCCATTCTAAAGAATAGCGGATTTAAATACTTGTCTTAGAATAGTAAAATTTTTAAGCTTGGAAAAGACCTTTAAGATCACAGAGTCCAACCATTAACCAACATTTCTGTATTAATCACTAAACTGTGGCCTCAAGTGCCATTTTCACATGTTTTTTTAACACTTCCAGAGATGGTGACTCAATCACTTCCCTGAGCATTCTGTTCTGATGCATCTCCACTCTTTCAGCGAAGATATTTTTTTTCTGAAATCTAATCTAAAACTTCCTGGTGAAACTTGAGGACATTTCCTCTGGACCTGCCACTTGATACCTTGAAGAAGAGACTGACTCCCACCTTGCTGCAATCTCCTTTCAGGTAGTTTTAGAGAGTAATAAGATCTCTTAACCAGTGGTTTAATCGGACTTTGAAGCCTTTGATACCATATTTCTTTTCAATCAATTAATGTATAAAGCTTAGTTGATGTAATCTCTTATTAATATTTTAGCTGAAATAAATTAAGAAGAATTATGAGAAAGTGTTCTGTTAGTGTGTATCTGTTACTAAGGAAGAACTGAGATTGCACACACTCCCAAAAAAATCAACTCTTGCATTTAGGAGGAAAAAGTTTGTATTTGCACACTTTGAAGAAAAAGAGAGAAGGTTAAAGATGACTTCGGGTCTTCTGTTCCTCCCTGTGTGTCTGAGCAAAAATGTTTAAAGGCAGAGTTCTTTAGGAAATTCTCAGACATAAAAATTCATCAGCTGTCTTCTCTTGCAGTTTTTAATGCCTGGGGTTGGGGAAATCCTGTAATCACTATTAATGACAAAATGCTTACTGTAGTCCACCAAAATCCTGGTCAGAGTGCCAAACAAAATATGCTCGTGCTGTGACTGCAAGTACTTCTATTAATTAGATGTGAAATTTGGAAGAAACTTGCTCCTGAAACACAGGATGACAGTTTTTTTCCAGCAGATGACACTGTATTTCTCTCTGGAGAAAACATCCTAATGTACTCAGTCTGACATACAGAGAAAATGAAACATCTATCTTGTCGCTACAGCAAGATTTAAAAAATATTCATATCCTGCAATAGCTCTTCCAGGGACTGCAGTTAGGTGTATTGAGGTACTTATATACCACCTTTCACCTTGATTGATTTGCAGTAGGGTTATATACGTTCAATGACTGACAATAAGAAAAGCAAAATTTCAGTTTCTGAGAATTTTTGTGATTTTTTTGGGGCCTTTACACAGAGACCTGTGAAAATAACTTTAACAATCTTGAGTGGTTAACCAAGTGCTGCAACCCCACCTACAAATCCAGCTAAGCAGATGATTACAGCAGGAAGCCCCTATTGAGGGAAGACTGAAAAAAACAAAAAAGCTTAAAAATTTTCATTTCAATTTACAAAGCCTGAGTAATCCATAGTACTCCAGGGTACTTCTTTGTGTAGACAGAGGTGTCCTCCTAAACTTGTGAGCAGTACTGAAGGATGTTATTCTTCTCTTCAAACTACTTTTCTCATACTTCAGTGGCTGCACAGAAAGGGCCAAGTGCAAGCAGGAAAATTGGGAATTTGACCATTGGTAAAAGACAAAGCAGCGGTAAGATTATATAATATATCCCATTCTCATATTTTCTTCATATCTACAGATATTCTGGATGTAGAAGCCGTGTCATAGCTGGTGTTCGAAATGCTTGCTAGTCGTGCATTTCACTTAGACTCTGTAAATTTTGGGTTGAAGGGAAGTTTAACCATATGACTACACACTTTCCCATCCAGTGCACATATAGGAGATTGAGCTCTCTTTTTTCTTCACAGATAAATTCCCTGAGCATTCAATAAGCATTCAGCTCTGTAAAACTTATTAACTGACATTTAGCAAATACATTTCCATTTTTCCCTTAAGACAGGACATACAACAAAAAGCCCCCACAAACATTCATAAAACATGTGGAGTACTTCCAGTGAAACAGAAAATTATGCAACACTTCTGAGTACTGAAATTCGAGTTCGAAGTGTGGACTATCTGCAGAATCTAAGCTACATCTTGGAAATCTAAAATTCATGAGCATGAATCCAGATAGTCTGCCATAAAAGACAATGTTTTCTTTTCTTTTCCGCTAATAGTAATATTAAGTGAAAGCCTGTATGAAGTGTCTACAATTAAATATCTATACATACATATCATTCTTTAACATCTTTATAAGTGACTTGAATGGAAGACCAGAAAGTATACTAAGCATAGGAAGTTTAACAAAGTGCCAGATTCTGCACCTGGGACAGGGCAACCCTGGTTGTGTCTACAGATCAGGAAATGAGATGCTGCAGAGCAGTGCTGTGGAAAGGGCCCTGAGGGTCCTGGACTATGGGAAGCTGGACCTGAGCCAGCAGTGCCCTGGCAGCCAGCAGGGCCAACCCTGTCCTGGGGGGCACCAGGCCCAGCATCACCAGCCAGGCAAGGGAGGGGATTGTCCCACTCTGCTCTGAGCTGGGGCAGCCTCAGCTCCAGTGCTGGGGGCAGTTTTGGGTGCCAGAATATAAAAATGACATAAAGCTATTAGAGAGTGTCCAAAAGAGAACTACAAAGATGGTGAAGGGTTTAGAGAGGAAGTCGTAAAAAGGGAAGCTGAGGTCACTTGGCTTGTTCATCTTGGAGGAGACTGAGGGCAGACCTCATTGTGGTCTATAGCTTCCTCACAAGGGGCACTGGTGATGCCCTTCTCTCTGGTGACCAGTGACAGCCGCAAAAGGAAAAAGAAGCTGTGTTAGGGGAAGTTTAGGCTGGATACTAGCAAAAGGGTATTCACTCAGAGGGTGGTTGGGCATTCAAAGGGGCTCACAGCACCAAGCCTGACAGAGCTCAGGAAGGGTTTGAACAATATTGTCAGGCAGTGCTGTGGTTCTTGGGCGTGCTGTGCAGGAGCAGAAGTTGGACTTGATAACTTTTATGGGTCATTTCCAACTAGGGAAAAATTCTATAATTCTATGAACAACTTATATGTTGCAGAAGTCTAAAACTTACTCATTTAACTCAAAACCGTAAATATTATTTTTAGATAAATTTAAGCTTTTGTTTTTGGTTTTTTTTTTTTAACATCTTTCATAAATTATCTTTGAATGAAAAAGTAACAACGTTTTTTTTATTGCCTAAAAATCTTTATGTTGAAATATAGTCTTGATTAGATGAGGACAATTCCTGATTTAATGTACACATATCTTTCATGAAAACAGTTGTACTTGCTTATAAATAGTAATGTAGAGCTGTTAAATGGCAATATATTTCCTGAATGCCAGCTCTTTTAGTTGACTGCACAGTCCAGCTTTGACATTTGCTGTTTTATTAGTCTAGTACTGTTGAGTGGATGGAAAAGGTCTCATCACAAGAGGGTTTATATGAAGCAGTTTATATAAATGAAGGAAGAGGCAGGATTAGTTAGACCTTCCATTGACATAATTTTCATTTCTTCTGCAGGGTTATGAAGGCAATCTGCAGGTCACATAGCCCTCTCTATCCCAGAAGAGGGTTTACTTTACTAAATTTACTTGCATTACTCTGGATGGATTTTTATACAGCATAATCTTCAACATTTCCAAGACTGGAAATTTCCTAACCATCTTATTAGTATTTAATGATATTACATGTATGCCATTCCTGTAAAAAGAATCTGCCTACTCCTCTTATCATCCCCTGCAGCCTGCGGCAGATAGGTCCCTTTCCCCAGCTCTCCTTCACACTGAAAAGAACTCTTTAAAAGTTATCTCAACTGAATTAATACAACATGAGTGTCCAAGCGTCCTTTCTCACTCATTGCATGACCAGTTAACACAGCTAATAATAATAAGCTGCATTTACTGGTAAAGAGCAATTTCTGATTATTATAAGTTAATTTTTATGCTATGGTAGTGCTCAGAATGTATTATTAAAGGAACTTGCAAATGAGGGATCAATTCTTTGCAATGATCATTATTTTATTTGTCAATTTGTCCATCCCACAGAACTAAATGCAACCTTTTCCATGGAAAAATGTTTTAGATTTTTTTAAATTATGTATTACTGTTTACTAATAATAGATTTTTCAAAATATCCAGTAACTGACCTCTGCAGAATTTTGTCTCTTACATTATGTTACCTTTCATTAAACTTCTTTTAATTGCAATGAATACTGTTGTACTAAAGTCATAAAGAGTACAACTAAAATCACTAAGCATATGTTCAATTCCTATTCTGGTTTGTATGTTGGACACATTCCTCAGAAGAGTTTTAAATCCCTGATCACAGATAATGATCTTCAAAAAAAATAATTGACATTAAGTATAAAATGTCAGTTATATTGTCGTGAAAGATAATATTCTTCATCATATCTGGACAAAAGACAAGATATTAATGTCTAATCACTGAATCATGCTGTTGCTAGAATTTTGAAAACATATATATTCAATATCTTCTTTCTGCTTGATATGTGCAAGACTACATATTTTTAGTTTTCTGCTTCTTAGAATCTGTCTCTTGTGTATCTTTTGCTCACAAAATTTGACATTTTGTAAAAAACACTGTGCAGAACTATTCCAATGAGTGTCACTGGTCTTGGCCAAGACCCTGTGTATTGCCACAGGTCTGTCCAAGTTGTGTATTTCTGTTGACAATCCTGTACTGCCTTCAGGCTCTCAGGGAAAAAAACTGCAGCATATAGCTGTGGTTCCAGGCTCTGAAGAACTGGTTGAATAAAGACTATTGAACATCCTTCTGCTCAACAGACCTGGATAAAATGAGGTTTTAGAAAAAAATCAAGTTTTAAAAGAAATTATGCCCTGGAGCTGGAAACTAGGTCTGTGGAAAGGGTTTCCAAGAAACTCAGTTTGTACACAATTTCCTCAGGTATTGTCAGGTATCAATAAGTGCATTTCCTGTCAGGAACTTAATTCCCAAGCAGCAAACATTAAAATGTGTAGATGAATCTTGTACGCCCACAATGGGATTTCTTTGCCTGAAATGTCTGATACCATTTCAGATTAAGCTGTTTCTAGATTGAAAGTGTTGGACTGACACTCCTTACAATGAAATTGCAAGGGAAAAATATGGATAGAGAGTTTAGTCTTCTGAAAATGGAAGATGAAATTTCACTGTAATAACATGCTTCAGACCCTGAAACAACATGACATAATCAGATCTCCCTCTTACCTCCTTGTATTACTCAGTTTAGCATCAAACATATAATTACAGTTGAATGTGGATAAACAGTTTAAGATAACACAGGCCAAAGTATACCAGAAAACAGCTAAAAATTTGTTTCATCAACCTTGATGAAATAATCTGAATGAGGATGTGAAATAAAGAGTATGAAAAAACAGACACAATTTCAGAGCTATGGAAATTAAAAAAAAGATAAGATCTCGTAACAATTTGGATGTACGTATTATGCAGGAACTGAGTATCAAAAGAAAAAATCTTTCAAGAAGGATTAAACCTAGACAGGTAGAAAATCCCTAGACTGGAAAAAATATTTATACATTTGTTTTTAAAAATATTTATTGATCAAATTCTACTTCAGATAGAAACCTCTTGAAAATTTTTCATCTATCAGCATCTATTTTTCCCATAAGCATTAAAGGAACATCCTGATGTTTCTGCTAGGAAGGGAATACAGATAACTGTCAACTGAAATAGTGGAATATAAAAAGCAATATAATGAATATATGAAAATGTTACTAAAGAAATGAGAACTAATTTAAAAAAGCATTATTTAAAAATATGTAGACTTTTTGGGCTTCAAATGGGATCTTAATAACAGTAAAGTGTTCTTCGCACATTCTGTAACACAGGTATTAAGGACTTAGAGCCAATGCTAAAATTCATGGGATTTGTAGGTAAACATGAGTGTGCTTGTGAGTATAGAGAGCAAGAGAAGGTGTGTTTTCTTTACTGCATGCCAGCACTGACCCGCTGGACAGCAGCCCCTCTTTGTGTTAGCACTGCTGATATTTACATTGGTGCTGACAAAGGCCGTGCTCTGTCTATGGGGGCCTGTGTGGCCAGGCTTGTTGAACATTGTGTGGTTGTGTGTAATGTGTTATTCTGGAACACATTCTGGAACACACTTTCACCTTTGCTGCTGGCTGAATGTGCAAACTTGAACAGCAGCTGCATCCACCAGGCTGGACAGAGAGGCCTCCTCGGCCTCCACGTGCCACAGGCCTGGCCGCTGCAGCCAAGAAGAAGAAATGGGTCCTGGCACACTCTGGAGTCAACAAATCACGTAACACAATTAGCAGTCATAGATTTTCCAGAAAAGATTAACATCAAGTATTAAAGCTGTGAGGACAAGTGCAAGAATTGGTACCATATGTGGTTAAAATTACTGTCTGACTAGTACCAATTAACACTAACTATTCTGATGACTACTGCTACCCTTTTTATAATTTTTGTCTTTTTCTGCTTGATATGAGGCAGAAATGACATGTCTATCTCTTAAGTCAGCAGTTGTAATGAAGTAATGACCTTTTCTTTGACAATGCACTTGACATTGCCTATCTCCAACGTTATTTATTGGCTTTCTTGCCTTGAATTCCTTTGCAAGAAATTCTTCCAAAGACTGACTCATTGTGATTGCATGGGCACAACCTGTTTTATTTCCTTCTAAGCTGTTGTATTTTGACCTTTCTTGTACATAAGTCTGCATTTGGAGATGAAGAGGAAAATGGAAATGTACATGGGAGAAATAGGAGCTGCCTTCATTCTCTACCAGTTTGTGACAGGACATAACACTGGAACACAATACTGAGTGTGCAGATATTGATACCTTTTACATCTTCAGACAACACACCACACACTGATTTCACAGTGGTGATTGTGAGAATTGATCAGTTACGGTGAACAGCCAGGCCAGGGAAATACATAAAGCCTACCTTAGTTCAAATACTCTTCCGAATAATTAATGTCAAGGAACCAAACACTAAAATTAGAAATGATGATACAGAAAACCATCTGTTAAACAAAAAAAATAACAACTTTTCAAGTACAAAAATATACACATCTCACCCACATGGAACCTGTTACCATTACGTACTATTTACAGGCCATACCCAAAGCTCTAGGGAGAATTTGTGTCTCTACAATTCCTCAGAGTAGCAAGATCTAGCAGAATCATTTCTCTGAGATCATGAGGGATTTTGGCACTACTCTCACTAGTCCCTTTCATTTACTGTTACTGGGTTCTTCTCCATTTTGGGTTCTAATCTCCAGGAAGAGTTATTATTGCCTCATTTTTTTAGGCCATTACTAGACTTTATGATGTCTAGTAGACTTAGAAAAATCCAACACACAATAAAATCCACATGTAAATTAGGACTGAATACAAAAAAAGTAATATTAAAGAGAGCAGAAATGCAAAATCAGGGAAGAAAAGGTAAAATTGACATCACCCGTATTTGGCCTTCAGAATAACAGCTTTGTTACTATCTATATAACGTTTCTTCAAAGAATTTGTGGTCAGTGTTTGCTAAATGAACACTGAAAGAAAATAAAATAATGGGTAGTTGTTCAATGTAAATTAAGCCTTACACTTAAGGCTTACACTTCATTCTGTTAAAAACTTGCTCTGAATACAAAATGAATAGTTATTTAAATGTATCTTTTGTGGTGTTCATTACTGAAGTTGCAGTGTTTTACATCTCTGGTTAATTCATCTTCCAAAACATTATTTTAAAGATGGGCTATACATTCAGAGTACAAGTTACATTATCTATACTGGTTTTGTAAATGTTTCCTGACTAAATTAATGGTGTTTGGTTTAGCTCATAAATCCACTCATGTTTTAAAACTTGGACACTTGTAGGCAGCAGCAAGCACTTGACCTTGACACTCTCAATGTAAACAGCAAGGAGGCTGTCAGATTATCTGTGAGGGTCCTCAATTTGGAAATTAACTTCCTTATCAATTAATTGGTCTAGGACTCAGTTTCTTAGAAACCTAGATATATTATAAAGCCTATCTGGGTTTTTGTCTTCCATTTTTTATTAAAGAAATTGAGGAAATAACTAGGTGAATTCCATATATTTAATTTAGGAAGTAATAGGCACTGTGAAGAGATAACAATAGTTTTCCTACTAATATTGAAAATACCCCCCATAAATTAATTTTAATAAAATTATGCTAACAACATTATGTAAATATTTATTCCAAAATTAACTATCATTTTTTTGGCTATATTTTTTTTCCTTTGCATTAACTTGTAGTATATTTCAAAAACGGGTTTATATGTCAAAATACTTGCTGGAAATGGTTTTTGCAATCTATCATTATAGGACAACCACTTTTCAACCAATGATTTTTAATATGAACCTACAATGATATTTGATACTTCATATTTCTCCTAAATAACAGTGCTCTCAGGCACACAGTGTGATTCTTGGAGATTGTTCTGGCAGTGTTCTCAGGCACATTCTGTGACTCTTGGGAATGTCCTGTGCATGGCTTAGACTTGTACTCGATGACCCTTCTGGGTCCCTTCTAATTCAGAATGTTCTGTGATTCTGTAATAAGCTAGTTTGGGAAATATAGCAAGCCTGACTTTTGTTTACAACCTCAAATAAGCCTTTCACTGACTTTCAGGCAGAGGTGATCTTGCATGTAACAGTAGTGCTGCTGCTGGCAATTAACACCAGAACAAGTAGCTTTGAGTATTTCGTATAGCACACAGCAAAAATAAACCATTTCAAGTGTCGGAATGGAATGAATACTACCTTTCCTCTTCACCTGCAATAATCAGGTGAATTCCTATACTAGATTGGATCTCCAGCTCATCCTAACTCAATAGAAGCAACTCTCACTAGCTCTGGAAGAATTTAAATATGTATTTCTTCATAGAGGTTATCAAGGGTTCTGAATTTATGACTCCAAAATATTTTTATTGCCTATATTATGAGATTCCTTCCTGTAGAAGGAATCTTATAATATTAATGCTTTTAAGGGAAAATTATTAAGATTTTCAACAAAGTTTGACTATGAAATTTTTCTCTTTATGATGAGTTACTCAGGAATCCTTTTCTAAGTTCCTGTGGAGTCTGCCTGCTGAGCTGAGTGCTCTACACCTTTTGCACTACCATGTTAGCATGCTGTGTTCTATCCCTTTAAACTGTACCAGTACCATTCATTGTCAAAACAACACACTGAGAGTTCTTTACGCCCAGAATAAAGAATAAAACTAATTGTCTTCTTATTAGTTTTCCTATTAGCCTAAAAATATTCTTGCAAGAATGATGTCTGTTGTTCCTAGTCCCAAACTGATGAGCACAGTTTCCTTAAAAATAATCCAGAAACAGTCAATGTTATGTAAAGTTAGTGAGATAATGGAAACAAAATTATTCTTTGTGTTTCAGGCATGGATTTATGGTTGTTCTGTTGGCTGGCTGTTCCTGTGCTGTCACACACCTGGAATTGCTTTTTGGGTGTAGGACTGAATCTTTTACTGAACTTGTGCTGGCTAAAAAAGGAAAAAAATTAATAAATAATTAAAATTAACTAAAACAGGGGACACAGTGCATTTAAAATAATTTCAAAACAAGCTTTTACATAAAGGTTTGCTTGATTTGTTACATGAAGTTGTTGAATGACAGCACTTTTTTGTACAAGTTATACAGCAAAATAGAGCACTTCAAAATAGGTTCCTTATTTCTTTCTCTGTTGCTAATCTCAAAAACACTATTGACACCTGCTCTGGAGTTCATATACATAAAATCTGTTTGGTTTAATCATTCTCGGAGATGTGCCTATCTCCTCAGACACCTGCATCACCTTTTAAAGTATACAATCTATGAACTGAGTAATCCCTAACTGCAGCCATCATTGGCATGTGAAAATTTCAGATAACAGTCTGATGATTTGGTACTTCCTATGCTCCTTCATCTTCAGATTGCCAGGACCTGGTTGTATCCATATTTGAAGCTTTATATTCAGAAAATGCTTTTAAGGATCTTGCAGTTCACATATAAAGCTGTGTAGATCACACAGACATTGAACTTTGTCCCATTAGGAATACAGGATCAAGACAGAAATACAGGATCAGCTTTCAAGAGCTGTCCTTAGCATTCTGCGTCATTCTATGTGGCTGTAAAATGATGACAAGATAAAATTTTAAGATATATTACTCACAAGATGTTCAAGTGAAAGCAGTCCTAGAAGTGAAATATGAAAAATAGTCATTTTGGTTTGGGGTTTTTTTTTAAAGTTTCTATTAAGATTTTAATCCATTTCTCATTTAACAGCTCTGCCTAAATACTGTTGTGACATTGCTGGTTTTGACAGCTGTGCTAGATTAAGCCCTTCTTCATTGCGCTCTCAACCCAGTCCCCTCTATTTCACTCCAGATTCCTTTCTCTGTAGGTAACCAAGTTACCGATTCCATCAGCAATTATTTTCTGTTTTTAATATTGATTTAAGTATTTGAATGTTGAATACGTTATTTTCACTTTCTCGACCTCTGAGTTTGTTGTTTCATTACATTTGAAAAAACAGTCCAAAGATGCTGGTCATGGTTTTTTGTTTTGTTTTGTTTTTTCTTTTTCCTAAAAAAAGATGTGCAGAGAACCTGGACTATCAATCTCAACAAAGTTGTAGTTTCAATTAAAATGACTCAAGATAATAAGTTAAAGTCAAACACCCATCTAAGAAAACATGTCCAAAAAGACAAAATAAAATTTGCATAAAAGTTTACTGTGTGTCTCTTTACTCCTCTTGAGGGAAAACCCTCAACACATCAAGCGTAGAATGTTATATCAGTGGCTTTCCAGAATAATCATTGATTTTAAGTGGGAAAAATACAGCCTTTCCACCTTACATACAGATCCCAAGTTAAATAAGCTCCTATTTAGAGGAAAAAATACGATAAAAATTAGCCAACAAACACATTAATGCATAATTACCACTGAGTATATTTCCTCATATTTTTCTTTATTTCTTCTGTAACATCCAAAACAGTGGTCCTCTCTGGGCCTGTGATGTAGGGTGATGCAGACTCTCAGGAGCAGTGCCATTTCTGTTTTATTACAGCTTTTCTATAATGCTCAGAATTTTCTCTAGCTCTTTGGGTGTTTTCTTCATTTTACAAGACCAAGCTTGTTCTCTTCAAACTTGTCCTCCCTGCTGCACTATTACAAGATGAATTTTTCTTCCAGTTTGTGATATTTATGACACCTTCCATTTACATACTATTTTAATTCATGCTCTAGATTGAAGATCTGTTTGATATCTTTTACTGCCTATGAGTTTTTTCAAAATCATGGTATCTAGTATCATGCATCTGATTGCAACTTCATTTAAAACATTTCTGGCAGAGTTTACACATCTGTTGAGTGCTGTTTCATGGCTCCCATGAAGAATTTATCTGAAGTAATGGACCTATTGCAATTTGTTGGTGCTTGAAGAATTGGCAAATGGAAAATTAATATTGCATGAGTCACTGCTTTGCATAACACAACAAACAGTAAAACCCTTCTTTCTATGCATCATTTTAATGTAGAGAACATTATGTTCTGAAAGGTGATGGTGGAGGAAGAGTTCGAAGCTGTATTACTTTCTGAGGTGTCAGAGATGGAGGAAAATTCCTGCTTGTTGTCAGCAAAGGAGTGTGGAATTTTGCAATCTTCCTAACAAAATTTAACCACTCTGAACCTTATCAGAGACTGTTTAGTTTACACATGGAATGCAGCAGAACAAGTCCTGTCTAAAAGAAATTCAAGAGCATTCAAGAGGAAGATTTACAGTCATCTCAGTCAGAGATTGTTCATTAATCAACTATTGCATAATTGAATGCTTGGATTTTATTTGTTTTATTTGTTACCTCTTTAGGCACACTTGATATTCTTCTAAAGAAAATCCTTTTAGGAAATAAACATGGTAGTTCCACAGGTAATTCACTGTGTGTCAATAAGAAGCTTGACTTGTATTATTGCCCTCCTTCATTAGCTGAAATTTTAAGCAATGACTAGCATCAGAACATATTGTAATTCAGCCTCATTTATTTAATAGCCTTCATGGAAAATAACGAAGTATTTGGATAAACTGTACAAAGAAATTGGCTGGATAGTATCACCCTTGAACAACATCTGTCTGTCAAGCTCCTAGACTTCAGGTTTCAGTCCCTCATCCAGGGAACCACAAGAGACTTCATTGTTCTCCACATTCAGAAATCACTTGTGCAGTTATGCCAGTTGTACTGCATGATTAACCTCCTCACTTTTGAAAGGGTTTTATTCTGTAAGGATATGCTGTACCTGTGCAAGATCTGTAAGCAGTGCATAGGCAGACCATGTTGTTAGGGCAAAGAGAAGGCATGTATATTGGTATTTGAGGAAAAATTATCTCAGGCTCAGATGACTGACATAAAGGACAGTGACACAGAGCACACCGTCACCAGCTGTCCCAGATAAATATTTTACACATAGTGGTACTACATTACTACTGATGATATATTGATATTTCCCACATTTGCTGTATAAATTAACGAACTACTGGAGCAAACAGCCAGAAGGAGTGGGATGATTTGTCACTCTGTTGCTTCCTCTATTTGTTATCTTCCCAAGGCTATACATTATCCAGAATAACAAATGGAATTCATATGGCTCCCTTCTAATGTGCATTAGCTGTATCAGAGTGTGCCTCATGGTTTACCAGGATAAGTTCAGGAGAACCTCTGTATCTTCAGGTAATCTTTCTCTTCCTTAAAGAGAACTAACAAATAATTAAGACATCTCCAAAGAGAAAGCTTTTCAGTTTGTTTTCGGTTTCTTGTTAAATTGTGAAACAGGTTCAACCAATTCACTTGCCCATGAAATTAATTTTACTGACCACCTCTGTCAAGTGGACACTCCCTATGACACTGCCATGGAGTGACTTTACCTTTAAAATAGCTTTGGGAGCTAAGGAAGTTGAAGCTGCTGGTGGCTGATGGGAGTCTTTTCTCCTGACCAATTATCGGTCATTTCTAAGAATTGACAGCAGTTTTAACCATTGAAAAGTGAGATCAACTTGTGAACACCACCTTAAGATGTAAAGCCAGGGTTCTCTTGCTCTCTTTGTGTTTCCGGCTTCTGACAAGGTAACCAGGCTCTGTCTCGGCCTCCTCCCCACCCCCTCCAGGCCGGACAACGCCGCAGAGGGTGAGGGGGGGGGTGGGGAGAAACGGAGCCGGCCGGCCTGATTTGGTTTGTAGTTTCTGTTGCTGGACTGAAACCTGACACCATGAACATCTGCAGCTTTTCCAAGACTTTAACTCTTTTACTTCCTAGATAAAATGTACAGATTACTCTTTTTTCCCAGAGAGAGAGAGACAATCAGCATGAAGAAGACATAAAACCGTGAAAGACAGTGAAGAAAAGAGTTAAGTTTTACATAGGGAAGAGAGAATAAGGAGATGCTTTATAAGCTGAAATATTTTTCTGTTAAAGCTATGGAGATGGACAATAGTGTTCTGAAAAAAACTCCTTTAATTCATGACAGAGTATATTGGGAGGAATGGAGTGTTCAAAGTGTAGATTTTGAGCAAAAAGTAGAGTAATTGTGATACAGTGAGGTGCTGGAACAGAGCGAGGCGAAGATTTGAGGCCGCTTGAGGCAATGAGAAAACTGTTTCCAGGGAAGCTCACAGAGACAGATGAAGAGGACTTTTGCGTTTGAATAACTCATCCTTAAAAATGACATCCCTAGACTCATTGACCCATAACACACCTCAGAGTGATGTGAACTGGGAGGAGTGAACTGATGGCAGATTTCTGGGCAGCTGGCATCAAAGAAATAGAAAACTATACCAGAAATAGTTTTCTTGTGAGAAACTCCATAGATTAGCAGAAGAAGACTTCTGTTTCTCTACAAAGGCTGATGAAAAGACACTAGCAGGAATTGGGACTGTTTTAAACACCAAAGTTCCAAAGTTTTTTGTCTCTGTGGTGTCATGTGAACAAGAGAATAGTGGGTAGTGGGGAATAAAAGGGTTTTCTGGAGGTTTATTCTTGTGGTTTTTTATTCTTGTAGTTTTGTTAATAAACTTTATTCCTTTTAAGTTTTAAGCTTGTTTTGCTCTTGTTCTAATCTATATCTCACAGCAAGAAATAAGTAAGTTTTCTAGTAATTTTTTAGTTATTGTTTTAAAACCGCGACATTTATTTAGTGCATTGGCCGAGAAAACGAAATTGACAAATCTGAACCACTACAGACACTTATATATAATTTGTATTTTCTAATTATGCTGTTTAAAAATACACTAGATCGTCTATCACCTTTTGGTCAGAAAGGATTTCCTGACTCTGTTCTTTGGGTTAGTAATGTCCATAGGGCTCCCTATTTCTGAGCTGGGGTTTTTGTTTGTTTATTCTTTTGTTTTTCTGTTTATAGATTCTATGCCTGGTACATGTACTGTACTAGGTGCATTGCAAGACAGGCTTTAGCTCAGTTTGTAATCTAGGGAAAAGGTGGAGAAAGAGAAGGCTCCAACTTACCACATGCATATACAGCTCAGTGTCACCTCAGAACATCAGAACACCACACTTACTTGCTGCATTGCTAACTTCTTTAGAAAAAAAATTTGAGTGAAGCACTCATAATTTTTAATCCAAAATTATCAAGTGGTTGAAACGCCTTTTTTTTTGTTTTGCTTTGTTACGTAGGGTTTGTTTGTTTTTTTGATTGTTTTGCTGTTTGAGGGTTTTGCTGTTTAATTAAGGAGATGAGGTTTAGTTGCTTGGTTTTGGGTTTTTTAGTGGCCAATCTACCTTATAATATTTTACTATAAGAATCAACTTATATTTCACCTCTTCCAGGCAAGAGTTGGGAGAGTGAATGTTTTTGAGCTACCTGAAAAGAGTGAACCACACATATGTAATCAAGCTAAGCAATTCAGCATAGTTCTACTATTGGCTCGATTTAATTGTTTTTACAGACAACTTATGGCTAATGAAGATTTTTTTAATCATAAATGTTGCCATATAATTTGATGTCTATGTGGAGTGTGTCCGATTTCTCTGTCTTCTAGAGGCTTCTCTTATTCTGCTAAACATTTTCGGAGCTCAATAGCACATTGCTGTAGATATGATTACACTTTCAGTTGGCACAGCATTTTCTTGTTGATTGCAGGGTGGTAAACAGCTCCCTTTGGTGCCTTTTCCTCTCATCTGGAGCACAGAACCTAACTGCTGTGACCACTTATGTGACAAATTTGGCAGATGCAAGATCCCAGATGGAAAGCTCTCAAATTTGTGTTTCCAGTGTAGCATCTGGGTATATGATTGGCTTGCTGGCTGACTCCTTACAAGATCTCCTGGGCTGCCTTTACATATTTTCCAGTTATAGCAGCTGCAGTTATACAAGACTATTTGAGAAGACCTCCTCATCATCTATTGAAGTTATGACTTTCTTTAATTATAATCCCCCCCCCCCATTCTATTACCTAAAATTATCATATTGACCAGAGAGTTAGGTTATTTGAATCTGAAACAATTCTGCTTCATTGTTGAGAATATAGTTGCCATTTAGAGGTTGTATTTCATTCTCTGTTCTAGGATAGTTTACAGGATTAATAATTTTAAATCCACAATAACTTCACTGAGACTAAAATAGTTTTTCCAGACTTTTGCTGATACCACTGTTTAGTGTCTGGCTCTTCTATTGATCAGGGTCTGTTTTATTATTACCTTTTTAGAGATTTAGTTTTATTCTTTTCAGTAGCTGGCCATCCTGCATTAATTATATCTTATAAATACTGACAGTTGTCTATATCCAATATTGCATTAAGGGCCATTATGTCGCTGAAAGTTTGGCTTTGCAGGTAAGATATAAAACTGAAAACTTATTTCTCTTTCTTGCTAAAAGATCTCACAGCATTGTTGTGCAAGAATAATATGTTGCCATCAGTTTCTTGTATAAACTGCAGTTAGCTTAATTACATTCTGTCTCCCTAAATTTCTTCTGTAGTACCATTTTGGTAAGTAATTTTTCATTTTCCCTCTTAAAACTGTTGTGCAACACTGCTTTATGCAGTTAAACATCTGCTGTATTCCACCCCAGTGGTGTTTGATTCACCAGTAGATGAAGAGATCACTGTGTGCCTGACATATAATACACTTTGGTATCCTTTGGGATAAATATAAATTCAATGTGTTATAACAAATCTGTCACACAGGGCTTTGTGGTTGTCAGTACATTGCAAGTCACAGCATTTTGGAACATCACAAGCAGAAGTGATGGAATAGTAGAATCAGCTTTTAAATGCATCTGACTCTAAGAGAAAGGAATTCCTATTTCTATAGGAATTATGGCATGCAGTTGAACAGCTGTTATCCCAATGCTTAGAAGACTTTGCAAGATTTCCTGATGATTCTGATTCTTAACATTCCCCTGACACAAAATTATTCTGGATGGTTCCTGAGAAAAGGAAGTGCCTCGTAGACCATAGAATGAAACAGATCTGTCCAAATGCTCCTTCTTTTGAATACCTGAAGTTTCCATGAGCAAACTGGATGGGGAGTGGTATATCCCCAAGCATTACACTAGGGAAATTCACATTTTTCATTACTGCCACAACAGTGGCCCGGAAACTGGTTTAACTGTGTTATATCTATCCTGGTAATAAAAGGCAAAGATATTATGAGATGGTTGTTTGCCTTTGATTTTCATAAGTACTCTGAATTGGTGAATACCATTCCTAAATCATGACACTGTGTTTCAGGGAGAATGTGACACTTATTCCTTAGTCCATTGGAATGCAAGTCACACTAGCATGGTGAAAAATTCTAGGTAAAATCTTACCTGCAAAATTGGAAACAATTTGGGATATCTTAGATACTCAGGAATGACAACAACTGGTTGCTATGTAAGAAGATTGAACTACTTATAAATGAAAAATCTCTGCAATACAGTGAGACAAATCCATAAAGTCTAGTACTTATCAGGGAGTATAGTTCATAAAATTATTTTGCTGCCCATTGAAATTTTGAGCAGTCTTGCTAGTGATGTGTTTCAATGAGAAACTTAATTCCAGCTGCTTGAATAAATATTCTATCTTTCTTAAAACAGTTCATAAATTAATTTCAACATGCTTGCGCACTCTATAGCCTACAGTTTAGGACTTGTAAATCTACATATGTGTGCAGCCTAGTTATGGCTTATGTGTCAGATGGGATCCAAAGAGAAAATAATGACAGGTCAAGTAGTACTGGAAAGCCAATAATACACATACACCGCTATTTATGTTAGGATTCAATATGCCTATTAAACTGATGGCTAAAGTAGCTCAGAAGATAATAAATGCCAGATAAACTATTGGTAGATGCAAGGAAATGTGTAAGAAGGGAGGGAAAATCACTGCAAAGTGTTACTTTATTCCCAAGCTTGATGCACAGCAGAACTAAATGCATTTTATTTGTTATAATGGCCACGTATTCTTTGTCTAGTACAATAAAATGCTGCATTTAAATATATGCTATGATGTAATATGCTACAAATGTATAATACATCAAGGAGTATCTAGACTCAGTAGGTTGTTCAAAAGATATTAACCTTGATTTAAGGAATCCTTTTGTTCTCTTAAGCATTGCAGGAAGGAAAAGAGGGAGAGAATCCCCAGGACCTTGGCAAAGACATTTTTCATTCTATTTTATAAGTCTTCCTTCTCCATCTTCTTTAAATATACTTTCAGACAGACACTATGATACATTGATCCATATGTTATTTTTCTTCAGCCAACATAAAAGGATGGGAATTTACTGATGATTAAATCTTCAAAAGTAGTACTGGTTTAGAAGTTCAGATGGATTTGGTGCAGCTTATTTTTACCATTTGGGCTTCATAGGTCTCTCTAATCAAAACTTAGAGTGATCTTTTTATTTTCTTCTGAGAACTCCGGTCCTTTCCTACTGAATATATGACAGGAACAATGGTGCTCATTTTCTCACTAAATTTAAATGATTGTTACTGAACCAGGTTACAACTACTGCTATAGGAATAATAATATGTACAATGAGTAAAGTTTATAACCTAAATAGGACAAGAAATAAAGTTTTTATGTTTTAAAAATTATTCTTAAATACATATATATTGATTATAGGAACTTAGCAAGCTTTGTTAACTAATTAAATTTCCAAGAAGACATTGTTTTCTTTATTATTTTTCCTGGCTTCCACCTAAGCACATCTATCTACACACAGACATGAGCCTTGTACATACATTTTCTATTTTACATGAAAAAGAGAAAGAAATTTCATGGATCTGCTTTCTCTTTAACTCTCTGCCTTTAGGCAGAAGACACCTCAGGGCCACTTACTTGCTAGCAATAATGGGAAGAAACCACAAGCTCCTTGGAGAAAGGATAATGGAGTTGCAAACAGACATATCTTAAGAGGATTGCATATCTTATGAAAAAAAAAAACAAACCACTATCCCACATTCTTAAAATCTTATGGGCCTATAGTTCATTATATAATGTACCTTGTCAAACAACTCTGTTGGATGTAAAAAGGGTTCCCCACGGAATTTCTCTGTAAAAGCAGCCCCATACTTATGGCTTGTTTGTTCTCTACTTAGCAGGATGTTAAATTAAAATTTGGTTTTAAAGCTTAATTCAGATTTAAGTAAAACAACTCTTGTGATTGCAATCTAAAGTGACAAATTTCACTTTAACAATCCTTGTTCCGTCCCAAAAGATTCTATGAATCTGTGACACGATAAAGAACTTGACTTCTGTGAAATTATTTTCTTCCAAATGAAACATTATATTTTTTAATGATTGTCCTGGGGTGATGTTATGGGGAGAGGCTGCTTGAATTTACTTTCTGGAGGGACCCCATTTGGAAGTTTTCTCCCAAATTTACCCTAAACCAGGACAATGATGAATTAAACAAAATTAATACAAACTGCAGAATTTCCTTGCACAAAACAAAGTTCATAAACATGGCAAGAAGTCAGTTACAGAATGACAATCCTTTGGTATTAAAACTAATCAGTCTTAATATGATGGTTATAAAATTAAATCACAATTCATAATAAGATGTGCATAATTCATTATTAGAGGAACAGGATGTATTAAAAGGCTGGGAAAATTAGATTCTAGTATATTTAAGAAACTCAGAAACTATGAAGACAAGAAATAATTCTTATTTTCTTTTAAATTATCTTGAGAACATAATGAAATTTTCATTATTGTGAGAAATTTTCCCAATCCAACTATGATTCCTAAAAAGACCTCCAATATCAGTTTCTCATGACAATTTCCATCTTTCTTCAACATTTCATTTTATATCTTGCTCCAAAAGTTCTCCTGTTTTTCTAGAATCATCCTACTGTTGTCAATGGACTGTCTCTGCGACATGGGTTTACCTATGTGTATCCATTTCCACTTTCTGCAATTTTCCTCTACCTGACACTAATTTATTGGGAAAAACTTCATTGATTTGTTCTTTGCAACCTCTGTGAAGAGATAATTCAATATTACTGTTACACAAAGTGATTCTTCTAATAATTTTTATTTTCTGTGATTCTGCTGAAACCTCTTTAATATGTATACTAAAGAACAAAATGTTATGGGTGTAAGTATGGATTAAATGCTCCAGCCATCTTTTTACTTAAAAATAACAATTGAGCATCAGTGGAGTAGCAGAAAATCCTCTGGGTTTTTTCCTGAACCACAATGCAAAAGAAAATGTTGAAGCAGAGATGATATGATGTTTATTACTGATATATTTATGTGCAAGTGTGTGTGTGTATGTGTGTGTGTGTGGGGGTGTGCATTGCCTTTCCTTTTCTAGAGTGACTCTAGCTCTGGGACCAACCTAGCAGCTATAAAACATTTTACTACCAAAGACTACATGAGGAAAAGAATCTTCTTTTCTCTTTCAGTTCTAAAGGGATCTACAAGCACAACTTCCAGTTGTGAAGGTTGAATGCTGGTGGAGGTTTTGGGTTTTCAGGGAATGTATTTTTAAGGGTAAGTCTCTGTCCTTCTGTAAAAATTGTTTAGAAGCTCACTGTTTATTTATAGCAGTGAGTCTTCCTGGGTAGGCTGGATTTTTTTTACCTGAAAACGTATGGCAAATCTGAACATATCTATATAGATGCAAAGAAGCAACATTATCTTACTGGAGAAACCGACTATCACATAGAGGCAACCTCCTCTGAATGGTTCACCAGGAAGCAGATTTCTGTCTTTTGACTTAGGCCAAATCTTCACTATAAATAAAGAAAAAATCATGCCTATAAAGAGACTGCTATGGGCAAGCTAAAATCTAAAGAAATCTCAAAAATCTCTATGAGGACTAAACTCGTAGTAGTTACATATTTTGGCAGTTACCTAAAGCTTCACACAGCAGCCAGCCTTTCAGCCTGCATCCAACCATAAGCAGACAAGCACTCAGCAATCCCAGCACTGAGTAATCATACAGTGAGGAATCAACTTGGGAATGCGATGTGATGCTTTGCTAGGAATTGGATGACAAATGGTGATGATCAACCAGAAGATAAACAATAACAAGTAGGCTTAATGACAACATTACAAGATTCGTTGGCACCAATGCTTTCACTGCTCACTGGCACAGTCCCCTGGATATGCTGCATTTCTTGTGCCAAATTGGAACCCCCTCCATAATTACTTTTCTCTCTCGGTTATGTTTATAATCCATTTTGCCACCCAGAAAGTAAATTTTTATCTCACCACCAAAAAAGAGACATACTTTAAAACTTACTTTAGATGAGATAGTAAGATATAGACAGACACATTTTTAAAGAGTCTCTTATATTTCTTTCTGCTAAAAAACATACACTTACAAAGTTTTTAAAAGAGAAGCAGGGCTGAATTAGCGAATATGTTTGATATTGAAATTTCTATGCTAAAAATGGCACCAATCCGAGTGAGATGTGGCACTGTGTCCATGCAATTGCAGTTGGCCAGAAGCTTGGAGTGATGGGTTGAGATGCTTACTTTGAAAGGGAGATCAAGAACTCAAGAGTGAAAAGAGATAGCAGAAAAAGCTGGAAGACAGCACCCATATGGCAATGTAGGGAGAACTGATGCATTAGTGCTTTTGGGCTTCATTTGGATTCCTAATCAATCTTCAGTTTAGTGCCCTGGCTCCATCAAATTGTTAACCAAAAAAATCACCAGATACAAATGTGAGCATTATTATGAAACACAAATAAAGTTGAAATTGCTGACTATAAACATGCATACATCACTGCTTTATGTTTGCAACATATGCTTGTAAAACTAACTATAAAGCTATATACAGTAAATACACAAAAAAGTATATGTGTAGAAGAAACCAAACATTAAAATTCCTTCTCAGCTTTGGAGACTGGATGACCACCCAGCAAAACAACTTTTTAGCTAAATTTCTCAGTAGTGCCTGCATTAAAAATTTTGCACAGAATCTCAAACCATTTGAAGGTTTAGTTCTTGAAAAGATTCTCAACTCACTAAAAAGGTGATGCTGATCACAGCTGGGAGCCTGAACTTCCTTTCTATTTCTCTGATTGTTACTGCCTTTCTTATGTTTTTCTTACCCTGAAAACCATAAGAGCCTTGGACCATTGCCATATTTATATTGTCTCTAACTTTTTGAGGCCAACACTGTTTGAGTTTTGGTTTATTCTTGTGATCACTGTGAAATAGAATAATTTCAGGCTTGTCATCCACCTAGCATATTACTCATAAAATGCCTGAATTTTCCTAATGTGAGTTGCATGGTATTTCATTGCAAGATATACCAGATGCAGTGAAATGCATGTATGAATAACAAGTCCTTCAAGAGAAGTTTGGTTCATATTTATAGCAGAAATATATATCCATATATATGGATTATCTTCCTTATTTATTTTCCTCTGGGAAACATACATTTGGTATTCTGTGTTAACTGGGAGGCTGTTTGGTACTCGGTATAAAATGAATTTACTCAACATGGTTGATGTTCTAAATTTTAAACACAAGGTATCTGCCTCTGTCCTTACACCAAAGGGTATTTATAAAGAAGGTTTTCTTAAATTAGCTTAATTTTTGAGGTTGCTCCTGAGTAATTGTTCCAAATGAATTAAAAATTAACTCATTAGAACAAAAATATTTCAGAATAAATCATCTCCGTCCTGTCTCTGTCTCACTTGTAAGCATGAAACTTTTTGCTATTAAATTGAGTCTTTTCTAGGGATGACAAATCATTAAGACCTATGATCCTGAGTTACAGAAGACTGCTGTAACATTTCACTAAATATTAATGGTAAAAAATACTGGAATAATGAAAATGGAGAGATTTAATGCATCAAGTTATAGGATAAAAGAAAACCTCTTATAAGACGCAGTGTGTTTACTTGAAAAGGAGAGGACAGAAATAGGTGTACTAACTTACTAGAAGATTATGAATTATAAATGTGATATACCTGAGAAAAAGGTCAATATACTTCTGAGATGCTTGAGGCAAAGTGCAGATAGGAAAACAGAAGTGTTGTTGTACAACATCATCAGCAAGACCTTATGTGGCAGGCTGTGTGCACCTGTGATTACTGTCAGAAAAAAAGATGAGCTCACCCTGAAACAGACGTGTTAAGTGCTGTTAGGGTAACTGAGACATGGAGAGGTTGAAAAGAAATACACCCATAGTGAAAATAAGAAAATTTTATTTGAGGGATATATCAGTAGAGCAAGCCATCCAGTTTTAGAAGAGCTCTCCAAATAATGATGCAGAAAAGATAGGCCTGTTGTATCATGCATGTGTTGCTATATACAAACAGGAGATGTGTTGCAAATGCTGTGATGCACTTCACTCATAGGAGAGGAGCTACGATGGATTTTACTGATGTAAACCAGTGTGTTAACAAAGATCAGTGTTAAATGTGAATGTGGCTTAACATACTCGATGAAAAGGTGTACTAGAGTATTGTGGCGGGTCTGGATGCACACGTGCTTATGGCTTAAAGTGGGAGAGGGGGACAGCACACTTGTTTTTGTGAGTTTGCATTTGTTTAATACTGATTTAAATAATGTAAACCAACCATAAACTTTTAAAGTTTGTTAGCATGTGCAAATGTTGTTCCCATTTATATAAAGTCTGGCCATGTCTTTGCTTATATATTTATTTCATTTTTACATATATTACTGTTGATATTTCTTGAAAACAGAATTCATATACTTCACCAAATGTTAAGGAGTTAAAAAGTTAATATCTTTCATGTGTGGATTTCAAAGGCACTTGAAACCATTATAAATGATGTTAATTTAACTAAACTCACCAGGGCAATATTCCTCCCTTTGCAGAAGACTGAGTTTTGCATCTGATAATGCTAAATGACACAAAATAAGCCTAATGTTAAAATATAGAATACAGTCCAAGTAAATAGCTTCCATAAGTTTTCATTATTAAGAATTAATGATAGCAAAAGTAAAAACTGATGATCTATACACTATAATTCACAAATCATCTAATTTCCAGACTTCTCACTTGACATAAATTATCTTAGGAAGGGATCAGTAAGAGCACTGAATACTGATTTAATTCATGAATACCAGAAAATAAACAGAATTGTAATATTTTGGAAAGCAACTACAAAGGTAAAGCAGTTTTTGCTTATTGAAATTAGTTTTGATAATAATATACATTATATTGAAATCCTGCCTTTTTCTCCCCTTGTTCCATACATATATTTTATACATACATTTATTTAATACAAAAAAATAGTTATTATTTATTAATTTTCTATTATTTATATATGTATTACCTTGATATTGTTATTATAAATTAATTAATTTTATTAATGAATTTTATTTTATACACACATATAATTTGCTACACCCACACCCATATTTTTTTACTGCAACATACTAGCCATGAAGTAACAGCTGAAAGTTTATCCAAATAAGCCACAAATAAGGGTACATTAATGTTAAATGACCAGTAAAATACATAAATGTGGTTCATACTGTTAGTTAGCAAGAATATTAAGTGCACCTTTTTTTTCTACCACTTCAGACCGGGACTCTAGGAATCTGTGCATTGAACACTTTTTACACTGAAATGTTGTATCAGGAGCACAGGATATGGTCATCAGGTAAAAAATCCCTGCCTTTTTGATCATAACCAACAGCAGTTGCAAACAGAAAATGTTAATTTACTGACAGTATGCAACAGATAATTGAGATGAACTCTTTCACAATTGTGCCTTTCAAACGGTTCTCATTTGACTAATATATAGTTTGGCTGACATCTGCTCTTTTGACATTAACAGCTTTGTTTCAGTTAAAAAGAAAAAGAACATATAAATCGCCTATCTTCATGTACAAATGTCTTTTAGTCCACTTGAATTTGTGAGGGGGAGCCATGAACTCCTGTGCTGAAATCTCAGTTTTATCTGTATGATATAAACCAGCTAAGTGAAATTATGTTTGGGTTTAGATTTCCAGTTAAAAAAATTAATAAATCTAGGTGGTCTTAATTAAGTATTGTCCTCATTAAGGTGTGGAATAGAATAGCATTTGGCATGTCTAGAAAAGGGATTTCTGTTATAGGGTTTAATTAGAATGTTATGTTTATAATAAATCAAGAGAACTGACTGAGATATTTGTTATTCATATAAACAATTCCCTTAAAAGATCTGTGACTACAAATCAAAAATATTAAAATCAGAAAATGAAAAATTTATGATAACCCCCACTTTATCCTTTCTTCACATACATTAGGATACAATTTGCAGTAAGGGAACTGCATGCTACTGAACTAAATCTTTATATTTATGAGTGTGTAAATGGGAAAACACCTACCATTTATCTCTGTAACTAATTTACTGCTAGATACCCAAAGACATCATTAAATACAAATTTAACATACTTTCTCAGATATATTTTTCCTTTTTTTTTAAAAAAGTCTCTTGCTACAAGTAAAAATAATAAAAAAACCCAGCATTTTTAAATGCCTGAGACAGTTAAAATATATCAGTGTATAAGCATGTTAATTATTCCCATTTTCCCAGCAGAAACATAGGTTTGTAGCTGGTTTTGATGTACTCCTAAATGCCATGTGCTAAATGCTAAAGCAACAATTTTCTTCCACTGTAAAGAAGATGGAAAAATGCTTTTTTGTAAATCATTTGCAATTTAGTTAGATTAAACTCTCCTTTATTCCTGTAGTTAAGCATCATTTCAAGTATTTATTGTGAGACAAGGAGATGCATACTGAGAAAAAAACCCTAGGAGATAGTACAGAAAGAAAGAAAACAAAATAACTAGAAAAATTCTGTTTGGTGGATTATGGTCTGTCAGATTCTTGTCCCTGTTCCTCTTAGAAGTGTGCAGCTTTCACTGTTTTAGTTAGCACAGGACCACAGAACATCTGGGACTGGAAGGTACCTCTGGAGATCATCTAGTCCAACTCCATTACTACAGCAAGTTCACCTAGAGCAGGTTGTACAGGATTGTGTCCAGGTGGGACTGAATATTTTGAGAGAAGGAGACTCCACAATGTCCCTGGGCAGCCTATTCCAGCACTCTTCCAGCCTCAAAGACTTTTCTCCTCATATTTAGATTAAACATCCTATGCTGCACCTTTTTGTCCATTTTCCATTACTCTGTAGCTGGGCACCACTGGAAGGAGACTGGCTCCACCCTCTTGACCCCTGACCTTCAGATACTGTGTACATTGACAAGATCCTGCTCAATCATCTCTTCCTGAGGATGAACAGGCCCAGTTCCTTCTAAGAGAGATGCTCCAGCCCCTTAATCATCCTTGTAGCCCTTCACTGAACCTGTTCCAGGAGCTCCAAGTCTCTCTTGTCCTGAGAAGCTTGGAATTGGACACAGCACTCCAGATGTGCCCCACCAGGGCTGAGCAGAGGGGCAGGATCACCTCCTGAGAGCTGCTGGCAGTGCTCTCCTAATGCACCCCAGGATAAGGGTGCATAAGGGTCCACCATTCTCTGCAGGGCTAATCTTCAGCAGCTCAGCCTCCAGTCTGTCTTGGGGCATGGGTTTATTCTTCTCCAGGTGCAGGACCCTGCATTTGCTTTTCTTGAACTCCTTTAGATTCCTCTTTGCCCCACTCTCCAACCTGTCCAGGTCCTCCTGAATCTCAGGCTTCTGGTACATTACCTCTTAGCAGTATAGATTTCATTTGCTGTTATTAGTGGTTGTGTGGTGTATCTGGCCTCACAGTAAGACCTGTGAGGATAAATGAGTAGTGGTGATACTTTAAAGCAAGTAAATCTAAGTCTTTCTGCATTCACACATCAATATTTGCTTTGAATTGGCAGCTCTTGTCAGTTCCTTCTAAGACAGTCTGGCAGAGCTAGAATTATTAGAACTATTTGCGGTCCTATTGCTTCTATTTTCACTATTATTTTAATGAATGTATTAAAATCTGGTTCTAATCAACTCTTAGTGCTGTTCCATTTAGAATATAACCACTATTAGATAAAGGCAATTTAAATCTATTTTGGTATCTTCATACTACATAGCAGTCAGAAAAAATTACATAGTTTGAGGCCTGTATTAGACAGGGGGGAGAAATAAACCTTGGAGGGGGCAATAAACACCAGAGAACTAGGTCTGGCATTAGAAAAATGGAACGAGAGAAGTTTTATCTTGACCTACAAAATTTAATTAGAATGACTGCATGAATATCAATGCCCACGGTACAAAAATGTTTTCTCTGTTATGATATGAAATCTTTGTCCTATTAACATGTTTTCTATTGTCCTTTCCACACTTTCAAACACAATACTGCTCAAAACCAAAACCATTTAAAAGAAGAATTTTTTTCATAATAAATGTCATTTGCTTTTGAAATGGCTCAAATTTTCTAATGTCTTAACTTTTCAAATGCAGTTATTCAATTTGTCTTTCTCAAACAAACCAAAATATAAAACTAAAACTGCAAATAGTTTGTTGGGGTTTTTTTGCAAATTATATTAAAAGAAAACAAAATTAAAAGATTGGTTTAGTTTGTAATCATCTTACCTAATGACTTCTGTACATAACTGTATTTGTAAATTAGGACTCACTCAAAACAAGTAGGTTATTTGGAAATGTTACAGAAAGTGCAGGTTTTTTAAAGCATGAGATGTATCAATCAATAAGATGTAGGAAAGATCTCAGAAGAGTATTATATCACTCCGATATTTGAACACAAACAAATATAGCATATTTTCTAT
This sequence comes from Poecile atricapillus, assembly GCF_030490865.1. Lineage (NCBI taxonomy): Eukaryota > Metazoa > Chordata > Aves > Passeriformes > Paridae > Poecile > Poecile atricapillus. The sequence continues at coordinate 138,757,816 of NC_081249.1, read as the reverse complement.
ACTAGATATTTTGGGATCATGTTTAGTCTAAAAGTCTATAACAGGCTTAAAACCATCTAGCAAAATCAAAACAATTAACAAGGAGTTTTTAATCCTAAGGAACAATGCAGTTCCAGTGAAAAGATGTTTTGTTGGAAAGTTCCAAACAGTCACATTTGTTCATCCATATTATTGTAAAAATATTTCATTTTTTGATATGTCTATAGTTTCTTACCAAGTGTTTCAAAAGACTTATTTAAGTAAAGTTTTCAAATATGTAGCTACAAGAGATTACTCAACCATTTTTAGAAAGAGCAAGTCGAGTTGTTTTTTTCATGTGAGACTTTAGAATACATAATATAAAGCAGGAAAAAAGAGTTTTCATATGCAAGGCTTCATCATTTTTAGGATAAATTAGAAAAACATTTTTCTTTGAAGCTGGCTCCTTCAGCCCTTGGTTTCAGGCAATGCTTTAAGCTAGTCTCTTAGGTTAATATCCCAGAAAGTGGAAGTGCAAGGTGAAGAAACAGTCTTTACAATTGGTCAGAAAAATAAACTCAGATGGACTTTTAAGCAAGCCAGAAGTCCTGCACAGACAGGGTCTAATCCTGGTCTCCTCAAGTGACTTCCAGTTTTCCTTTGGCTTCACTGAGATACACAGTGCAAACTCAGCTTTATAAAGAATTCGGAGAAGGTCCAAGCACTTTTTTTTAAAGCAGAGGATTTCATAAGCAGAACTTTTATCCTAGGCTGGCTATTTCAATAGGACTTATATGTACAAAGACTTTCTGTGCTGAAGATAGTCCCTAAATGTATAATCCCAGCTGAGCAAGCTGGCTAGGGGAAGCTGCCACCCTGCCTGTAGTTCTCAGCAGGCATGCAATTTAAACACTGAGGAGTTTAGGTTCTCTTTGTAACGCTGTGCATTCTCCTCCAAAGAGCTTAGAAGTGCAAAGCCAGAGAATGTAACCTGTCTTCTGTTAATACTGCACTTTGCTGTGCTTCAATTGCGTTTTACTTTTCCTCCCTTGTTTTCCCTTCAAAAAACTGAAGTAAATCCCTGTGACTATAAGAAAGCTTCATTTTCATAGACAAATAGACCCATGAATAACAAAGGTTTGAAATAAATTTCTGAAAATGTACCATGCCAGAATTTGCCAGAACACTTCAAAGTGAGGCAAAATTACCCTTTTCATGCTGTTCAGAAACAGATACTAAAAATAAAATTTATCTTTCTCAAAACTCCTGTGTCTCTGTAGAGGTAATTGAAAATGATGAAATTGTGTTACCTAATGAAGAAATTAACAAAAATTGTCATGGGATACTTAACATGCTGTCATTAGAAAATACAATAGAGTTGTTTCTGCTAAACATGTTATTCCTACTGTTTTCAGTACACATGGGTATTGTAAAAACCCACGTAATATTTCTTTGTCTGGAAATTATAACAAGGTTTTTGGTATTTTTTTCTTCTTTTATTAGGAGGGAAAATACCCTGAAATGTGTGATTCTAAAGTCAATTACACTTATTTGGAGCTAGCTCTTTAATTTGTAATATAACTTACAGTAAATCTTTTTAATCACCCTATAAATGTCTAAATAAAGACACTACTCCTTACAGTTTGCTAGCCAAAATGTAATCATAATTACCATATTTCATTTTTTCACTTTGCTTATTCAGTGTCCATTGATTTCAGACTGAGCCATCATCTCTGGATAATTTCTCTGTGTTTAGCTAAGAATAATGAGGTTTTCTTGGGATAGATCAGCAGCAACAGAATCAGTGATATCAGCTTGAGGCTAGAGTTTGCAAGTGAGAAATGCTATGACTGCTAGTTGCTTATTACTAAAATATTTTTATATTAACAGTACAGATTAGATGCAAAGATTCCGAGTTAAGTTCTAGGATGCACAGAATTCCAGACAACTGGGCTTTTGCATCAAAAGGTGAAGATATGATGTATTATATTTAGTGATACTATAAACAGTAAACATTTAGTAGTTAATTCAATTTTTCTTTAGAAAATTGAGGCAGACTGGATTTGTGTTTTGCTTTTTCCAAACACTTTCAAATTTGAACTTTTTCAAATTTGCTTTTTGAAAAAAAGTCCGTATTATTATTTACATTGACACTAGAAACAATTAATTTCATTTCTTTTTGAAGCAGATATATTTGCATTGTTTGCCATAAGCTAGATTCCAGAACAGAGGTTCAGCCAACACAAATCCATGGCATGTTGATAGTTATACTAGTGTCACAATTTACCATGCTGCAAAAAGAGGAAAATTGCTAACCTTCAGTAAGGCAGCAGGAAGATTGCAACAAATACTACCATAAAACAAGTCAGTAGGTCTTTTTCATAGCTAAAAACAAGAGCAGGAAATGAAATTCTTGTATATTCCAGATGTAAGTACTAGAGGATTATTAGATAAAAAACTGTTTGGTTTTTAAAAATTGAAGAAAATTAACAATGTTATAAAAAATTACAAGATACCACAACCTTGCTTACACTTCTGCATGCTTTTTTAATTAAGAAAGAATAAAATCCCAATTTGATTTCAGAAGAAACAGTCAAGGAAGCATGGATGGAAATACAGTACAAATTCCAAATTGGTAGGTCTGTTCATGTGCATCACCAGACTCTTGTGAAAACATAAGAACACAAAAATAGCTGCAAGATAGAGCTCTAAGTGTATATATATTCATAAACCTTCCCTTTCACTGAAACCTTAAACCCACTAGATTATTCCTGATCTTGAATGCTGCTAGCTGACTACCAGCTGTAGCCAGTCACACTGGCTGTGTGGCTTAGACATCCCCATGTTTATTCTTCCTCATGGAAGTGCTTGTTCTAATATCTGTTGTACAAGATGAATCAATCCCTTGGAACAGATGTGAATATTCGTGCTGTGCACCAGTTGGAGAGTGTAGAAGGGGTTGGATTAGCTGCAAAGGTGAGGGTAAAGAAAGAATTATAGTTGCCATGGACTCACTAGTAGACCTATTTTTATTTCTTATTTCATCTTAGGTAGTTTAATCACCAACTTTAACTTTTGCAAAGAAGCAGAAGTGGACCCTCCTGTTTTTTGCATAAGGCAAAAGAGTAATGAGGAAATAGTTTTTTCCTTACTTCTGCAAATTTAAACAGAAGTAGGTTGCTAGGTAGAATAACCAAGTGCCATGACAACTTAGAAAGTCTTCACAGGTGAGTCACACTGGTTTATCCAATTTGAAGCTTTCAACTTAATCCTTCTGCTCAGGGATTCTTAATACAATGTGACTGCAAGCTGTGAAACATTTACTTGTGCTTCACTTTTCCGACTTATTTGACAGTGCAAAAACCAGGTCTCTGATACATAATACCCTTCCATTTTGATAAAAAAAAAACAAAAAAAAACCAACAAAAAACCAACCAAAAAACCCAAAATAAAAAAACAAAAACCACCAACAGATTTGTGCAGGAAGTGGTTTGGACATCTTTTGGATTACAGTGGTGCAAATTTCCTGAATTTTTCATCTGTATCATCTGTAACTGAGGTGAATAATTGACTATGTTTTTAATCTAGCCTTGACTCAACACAAATATTAATATGTAGGGAAAATTAACTATTTTGTGCTTAACTCACTTTCTTCCACTAATCTGTTTGGGAGAAATGGTGTTTTGTTGAATGACTGCATTGTTCCTCATCTGAAAGCATTCCCCTTCTTAAAGTGACCTGCCACATATGGGAGGACAGAAAATACGTTGTCTTACTGTAATAGTTTTGTTGTTGCTCATTTTTCTGTGTACATCTTTCCATATTACAGAATACACTCAAACTTTACACTAAAAAAATTCTGCCTTTTACCTCTCATCACTCTAATGTGGTGGTACTCTTATCAGGTCTTAGATGATTAAGGTTGTTCAGCCTCATTCTGTTCAGCCTGACTGCCTTTCACATGAAGATGTTACGTGTAAAGGTCAGGTATTATTTACTATTTGACTACACATCCTGCATTTGAATTTTATCTCTGAAATCTGTGATTTAAAAAAATTGTTTCAGTCAGGACATTTACCCAGCTAATCTTCATTCCTAGGTAATTTCTTGTGTATCAAATTTATTAAAATTTTCACTTGCAAACGGGATTCTCCAGCCTCTTCCAACTACCTATGTCCTGATCCATAATAAGAAGGGGTGACTTTTCTAAAATGGGTCCTCCTACCTGAATTGAGCAATCCTAACTGATGTTTAGAAGGTGGTAGCAATCCTGCTTGTGCACTGACACATTGCAGTCAATAGGCAAGGGGGGAAAAGAACAGCTTGAAGGATCCAGATTCTGCTCTCACTGACATGAACATGCCTTCAAGTGATGTGCAGAAAGGCAATTTTGATATAGGATGCTCACATAACGTCACTAACATATGCTGTGCCAGCAGCAAATAGATTGTAGCAGAGCCTTTTTCATATTTCTTCCATCCTGACATTACAGATGACAATTTTTAACAGTTGAACACTGGCACAATTCTAGATAAATCATACACACAGTCACAGAAAGCAACTATGACACATAAAACTCATCTTGTTTGCAACAGTGAGCACATTCCACTCATGTGCAGATTAACTTCTGATAACAGTGTTATCTCTACTTCATGTATGCAATTTAACTGGATACACACAGTAAAAATTTTGCTGTGGGCCAGCAGTCTGAGTTGCCAAGGATTGGGAAAAGCAACCTGTTCTCATAAAAACAGATGAGAAGCTTCATCCTGTTTTACAAATCATCTTGGTAATTGCATTTGATACCAGACAATGAGTATCTCTGTGATGACTTCAGTTTTTCTCTAACATAGGGGATTCTCCATGGGATTTCCCCAGAAGATTTTTGTATTCAGTGGACTAAAGATGCAATGTTGTGCTTCAGTTGCCATGTCCATATCAAATGGAGAGAACTTGACGTGACTGTTACTGTCTCTTGCAGAAATGTGGAAAACAAATGTTTACCTGTTAAAAATATTGCAGGAAAAAATAAACAAAATATTATATCAAAACAAAATAAAAAATCAAACTTCAGAAAGCTGAAGCATCTCTCTAGATTCTGATCTTCTTGTTACTATGCCTTTTGCAGCCACATACCAGAGCTTCAAGTATTGTAAGCTACTGATCTCTTCTTTTCCACGTCACCTCAAAAATTAAAATATTTTCATTATCATTACTTCCACTCAGGCAAGTAATCCTTATGTGGGATAATTTAGCCTCTCTGCTTCTGACCTTGCTTGAGCTGGGGCCCAGAGCATATTTGGGGGGCTGCTATACCTGTCTGGGAAACGTCTCTCACTCTACCTCAGCACGGGGTTAATGAAATACAAAGAAATTTAATGGAGGGTGAGAAGTCAATGTAAGTCTCTTTCCTACCCAGGAATTAAATAATTAAACAAATGCAATGATGAGCTAAGTTGATGAGTTGCACTGCTCCACTCCCTGAGGAGCATGTGCAGCCCATTCCTTGGATGCCTCTCAACAACCTGGAGGTTTCTTCCATTAGCCTGGCAAATGTATCTCCCCTTTCTAGCCAGTTGGCAGCTTGTTCTGTCTCTGTCTGTAACACATTTGAGCTGGAGTTATTCCATCCACCTGCACAGAAGAATGGAAGGGGAAAAGAGAAGGTTCTCACTCAGTCATTCAAGAGCTACTATGTCCAGCTTACTTAATAGAGAAACAGATGCCTGAGACGTAGGAGAGTCAGGGTTTTAAATATTTTGTTGCTTTGCAGCAATCTGATCTACTGGCATGATAGCTGAGCCTCCTCTTGTGGCTGAAAGCAGTGAGGAGATGATGGTTTGATTTTTTTTCATAGCTTTGAAATAATTGGGTTTTTTTTAATTCCCGAACTACTTATTATCTTTGCATTTGTCCAAACCCCAGAAGTTTTTGACAGCCATCAGTTTGCATCCCTAATTGCTTGCTTCCCTTTCTGAAGCTTTCTTACTATAATTACAGTCTTCTGACATTAAATTTTGCAATTACTTATATTTCTTCTGATGGCAATACTAAGTATTGGTTGTATATTCTGAATACAATTACGATTGACTATTTTAAAATTATGCAGGCGCACCTATCCTACTGAAATGTGGAACAAAAGTTGTTCTCCTAGAGCTCATGCAACCCTTCAGGCCAAAGGTTTTCTCTCATACATACCCATGAAATCCCATTAACAAGTGAAACTAAGACTGCCACATCTTCTAATTCTGTGGTTCTCTCCATCCAAGGGGGTTTTAGAGACTTATTTTTCAAGAAACCTTCCTGCATCACCTCTAGGAAAACAAGACATCAGTCAGCATCTGAAAATTCAGTCTGTTGAACTACATTAATTTTGTGGAAGGCTGATATATTGATCAGTATTCATGGACTTGGGGAAGAAAATAAATTATGCAGACTCTTTAGAACTAACACTAAAAACCTATGCAAATCAAACAGCCAACCTCTTTCCCCACCCCTTTTTTCTGTCCCCCAGCTAAAACACCATGCAAATAAAAATGTATTGAAAAAAGAAGCTCAAGAAGAGAATCTCAGTTATAACATTTTTAGGAAACAAAATTAAGGCTACTTAGGAAATCATAGTTTCTTAGCTCCAGTTAATACGAAATAACTGCATGTACATGGGTTTCTTCTCTCTCTGAGAGGTAAAATGAAAGACTGATAATAACAAGAGAGTCAGAAAGTAACTCCATCACTTATGGAATATGCCTGATGGAGAAATACCAGGTAATGCCTAGTAATCTCTGAATCAAATAAAGAGCTATGCTGCCACAGAGAAACCTTAAGTGGGAAATTAATTTGCATATTGCTACAAAGAAAATGCTGCAGATAATCATTAGCACAAAAAGCAGATTTTCTCTTTTTCAATTTTAAAATGAAAATTTTTCAATGTTATTAAAATGTAAGCATTTAAAAGTCAAATTTTAACCCAACCTTTCATTTGTTGATTTGTATTACAGTAGCTTAATCATTATCTTTACAATGTACGCCTTCTTAACAGTTCTTTTCATTGTGATTTTATCCAAAAGAGGAAATTGATGTGATAAAACTATTCATATAATCACATTCAGCCCTTAAATCTGGAAATCTGTTTCACAGTCACTAAAATCCAGAGAACAATTTAAGCAAGCTACTCTGTGAATGAAATACTGCTTGTTCATGCTTCCCAGACAGAGAACTTCTGGTGTGGGACAGCCACAATCGACTGCCTTTCAAGTCTATGAGAAATTTGTTATGGAATGACATCTTAAAAACTTCATGGCATTGCATTACTAGTGTGAGCAGAAAGAAAAGTTCAGAGATCATTTTTCCTTTCTTCCTCCTTCCTGCCAGTCTCATTTTACTCAAAAAAAATTTATTCAAGGCATTAGAGGTCGGTTTTAATGTACGTAATATCATATTGCAATTAATGAAATTATATATTTTCAGAAATTCCAATAAAAATTACAAATTTTATTGGGAAAAATAAAATACACTAGGAAAGATATATTTCCAGTAAATTAAGTTTACATATGCTTTTTTGGTTGCTTCAATGAAACATTTTTATTAATGTGAATATGATGCTATTTAAAGCAAGCAATAAGTACAAGCAATTCAGTTACAGCTGTTAAAAAAAAAACAAAACCAGCTACAGCTATAGACATACAGAAGTAGCCCCTCTTTCTTAGTCACTCATTTTGTTGGACAGTTTTGGTTTCTTTCCATAAATGTTGCAGTGGTGGTATTTACAAATATTTATATAGAAAAGAGCGATTTCAGAACACAGTTTCAGTTACAAAATAATTATATAAATGGTTCTCTGAAACAGTCTGTTATGTGATCCACCCAAACATCTCAATTAATTTATACCTTGAGTTGACTCATTTTGTGTATCTACACAAATCCTTCTATAAAGAGAAAAAGAATATTCTGTTTACAAGAAATGAACTACTGCTAGGGGAGCACATGGAAATGATTTCTAAAAGGAAGATTATTGTTTGAGTCAGAAGAATGCTTACCTCTTACCATTCTAGAATTCTGCTCCCAAGTTTCATCTCTTTCTCCACTTCCATCAGCAGAAATGTAAATCAGAAGATGGAATGGGGGGATGTAAATACCTGTTTAATATTTTGTTACTCTGAATATGCACTTGTATTAACATTCACTGCATATTAGCTCTTTTTTTCTCTCTTCTTTTACACATATATTTGACTCTGATTTTCTTGGATTTATAACTGTTAGCCTGGAGAGCACGGCAAGATCTTTACATGTTTCAAGGTTACTGACATTGTATGCTCCATTCATCTTAATATGTTCCCTTTTCAGTATGCTGTCCCTAAAAGCCTGCCTCAGAGTTTGTGCAAAATAAACATTTGCCTGGCAATACAGATGTAACTGGTCTGTACTACTCAGTAACTTTTCTTCCTCTCACATTTTTAAAATGAAGCAGAAGTCTGTCACTGCATTTCACCAGGAGTCAAAAGAACTTATGCATATGAGGTTTGCTATAAAGCTGTGAACTCCCTCCAGACACTGAGATTTCTCTTGTTCCTGATAAGCTTAGGTGGACATTAATTCTGCACATGAAAATTAGTATGTCTGTGTATTTACGGAAATCCACAGCTTTGATTAGCCAGTGGCTGAGCTTAATGATCACAGTATGGATCCAGAGCTCTCATTTCATTCAGTCCTAGAGTGCTTATCTTTGATTTGAAATGTTAAAATCTCTTTTGATAGGGATAAAAACATGAAGTTTGGCAGGTATTTCTTCTTAGTCTCAATTTGAAAATAGACTGAACAACTAGCACTCTTCCAAATGGCAAGTCTATGTATAAAAAGTCTCTCTATCAGATGAATTAACTAATTCACGTAAAACTAACTCACATCCAGATAACATAATACCAGCATCAGATCTGGGAATCTGAGTTTAAGCTATTTAAGTTATATTTCCATTCTCTTCTTACTTGAAGAATGATGATAATAGCTCTATTTTACCACTCCTGCGCAATGAAGCATTTTAATACTGCTCTTGAACAGGTCTCAATTAGTGGAAAAGTTGCAGTATGAGGGCATCAGGAGCTCTTGTGAGAAAATGACTATTTAACTGTCTTCTATGATTAGGAGTTGTGGGGCAGAAAGATAATTTCCATCCTCTTTTGCATAGCCTTGAGGACATTGCAATTACTTACAGAACAATAACATTGCCCTGGGCTCTTCTGGCAAGCCTGGTGGTACCTTAATGGACAACAACAAATAGTAACAAATCAGCAAACAAAGAGCTGTGTGAAACAGTCTCTATTAAAAAGATAAAAGGAAGGGGAGAAAAGGAACAGGCATTAGAAGGACTGCATCTGTTGCTTACCAAAGAAAAACCATGTTGTTTTCTTGTGGCTCCTTTTATGGGAAATAAGGCACTAAGAAAAGTAAACTGAACTTGGCAGTGCTCAGCACAGGACTTGTCTATAAACTCTGTGTCTTATAGCTCTTCCTGAGCTTTGGGAAAACTGGTACCTTTATTTATATATTTATATATAATAACAAATTAAGCAAAAACAGATTTTTATTTTTTTTTTACAGATTTGCCTTTCTTGAACTACGTAGGAGTGTGTGCTGATACATGGAGAGAAATATGAAAGGCTGGGCACTATCATATTACACTCATTAGACAGTACATATTTTACTTGTTGGCATGATGTGAAGCAACAAAAGAAATTACACAATGCAGATTGGAATAATGGTATCTCTGAAATAGTACAAGGCTACCCAACAAAACAAGATGCTTCAGTGCCCCTGCCTCAGTTTTCAGTGTACTGTATTCAGTATGCCTTTCCTCTGGAATATTAAGTGCATCAAGCCTTCTGTCTAATTCAGCTCTTGAATTCCTCTTATGCCAATAATAAGCTGGAGTTTTATTGCAAGAGTTAAATCAGTTCCCATGTCACCTATGTTCCTCATTGCCTGGGCAGCTTTCTGCACGCCCCCCACCTGAGCTTGGTAGATTCTTGAGTTTCTGCCACGTTATACAGATAGCACAGGTGGTTTAATGGCATAACCTGAAAATGAAAGGTTGAACAGAGAGCATTGTTCATTCAGCTATTAGCTGGGGACAGAATTCATTCACCTTGTTTCTCTTGTATTTATTAATCTCATTAGAGTTGCAGTCTGGAACTTCTGCTATGGGAAAAATTGCATTTAGAAAAACTTCCTTATGAATTATTAATTATTAGGTAAACTGCTTTATCTCCTTTTCTTTTTTATATTTTTAACAGATCTTTTTGATCTGTTGAAGCACATAATAGAATGAGTTGCTAGCATTGTCATGCTTTACCAAACTCTTAAACAGCAATCTCAGTTCTAGTCTTTCCTTTTGGTACCTCTTATCGAGTTAGCATTTCAGAACAAATCATAATGTAGCATTTCTGATATTTCACATCTTTCTCAATATAGGTAATTTTCCTTTGTTTTCAGCTTATGACTGAAAAGTACAAGACTATGTACTTTTGGATCTTCCACTGCAGCTTTTGCATTCGTTTTCCAAAACTTGTTGTTTGTTTGTAGTTGGTTTTATGGTTTTTGTTGGTTTTGGTTTTCTTTTTTAAACTGGAAGGTACTAAATAATTTTATAGTGGTTCCATGCTGTGTTTTGTTTGTTAAAGTGTTGACAGTGGGGAGCTTCTGCATGACTCTCTCTACTGTGAATCCTCATTCACATAAGTGGCATTTCTTGACAGTAAATCAAAACAATCTCAAATTTGTTGGCTTTTTTCCTTTAATCTGATGCCAACCAAATGCACAGGGCCTAGTCACTTCCGATGCATTTTTCATATCCCAGAAAAAGCATTTGTCTGCTGACATTTACCACCCATGCTCTGCTCTCACAAAGCAGCTTTCAGGATGTCCTTGTATGGATTTACTACACAGTTCAAAGTTCTTTTGTTCTGTTCATATGTCCCAGAAATTCAGAGAGTCTCTAATACCAGAACATTATTTGAAGAGAACATCTAATATTTTACTTCTCTGATAAAGGAGCCTGAACCAGAATCTTCTTTGTTCAAACAACAGAAGATGACTTTTATCCTGAATACTTTTAATGACAACTCTGAGTCCTGCAAAGCTGAACAAAAAAAATAAATTCCACCTAGCTTGAAGAAAAATTTATGATTTTCTGGCTAACTTAGTTAACTTTCTGGGAAATTTGTGACAACATCAGTAGGGCCAGGATTTATTTTTAATGATAGATCTCAGCGTTTTAACCTTCAGTATTCCTTTTTCTATCTTTTGAACTTAGCATATCATGTTTTCAAGATGCTTTAAAGTCTCGCAAAAGTTTATTGAAAAAATACAGACATGCTAGAAAATCTCAAGTTAGAAGTTGCAAACAATAGGTGTAACATCTCTGCAAAACTCAGCTTCTGCTCTGTTTGCTCCAACTTTAACTGCTTCAAATTAATCACTGTTACAATAACCTTATTAGTCTTTTACAAAGGGTAAAGAGGCAAAGGGAGGGATAGGAAAAGGAAAATTTCTATTATGCAATACAATCAAGAGCACCTGTGCTGGAATTCATTAACTCCATTGAGCAGGCAGCTGCATATTTTCAACATCCTGATGAGGCAGGGGGAAAAAAGGAGAGCAGTTGACTGACTGTACAAATTGGAAAACACAACAAAATATAAAGTGCCTCGTTTTCTTACTCAGGCATTGGATTATGCTGTTCCCCTTTTAGAATTGCTGTTTTCCTTGTATTTCTATTTATGCAATATATTTATATCTTCATTATAAATATAAAATATTATTGGAATTATGTATTCCAAAAAGTACAGCTTACACTATTGGTTCTGCAAAGTCAAATAACTGAAGCATTGCTGAACACCTTTATTTTTCAAGTTTATCATCTAGGAGAGATCATTCAAGTTGGAAATCATCCTGTCCATATTTGACAATTGAATGTTTTTATAAATATATTTTATTTTATTTGGGTTTTTATCCTGCTTCTATCTATTTTATTTTCTATTTCAAATTTCTGTTCTTTATTATTGACAGTTAAGTTTATAGTTCCGTAAAATTTTACTTGTACCTCTCTGATTGCTTGCAGCTGTGGAAGTCCCCTTTCCTCATTCATAAACCTGTTTGTAGTTAAGGGTCACGAGCTGGATCTCACCCTCACTGTCTTCTTCCAGCCTATGCTAACAGGGACTAGAAAAGTTATTTCCAAGGGCTTATTGGATTGTTCAAATGGAAATTCTGAAAACACCTGATTGTAGATGTCTCCTACAGACAAATTCTTTAATGTTTAGGGAATGCAGTAGGTAATCCTCAGTGCTTCCTCAGGTTATGTTCAATTCTACTCACATTTCCCAAGGGATAGGCATGGGTGAGGAACATGGATTGGAACAATGGCCTCTGAAAGCTGGGGCACCGCAAAGATCCTGTGAACAGATTTTCTCATGTTGAGCAAAGGAAAACAGGTGATGTTATTGTGACCTAAGCCTCAGTGGGATTTTCCACTGGTATCTTTATAAATGAAAAGTATGAGCAAGTCTCCATGAAGCACTGGGCCTTACCCAGATTTTTTCTCTTTTGCAGACACTGTGTTGCAGGAGATATGCAGGGAGCACTCACGGTTTTTGATTGTGGTATGTGACGGAGGAAGCTTTAATCCACAATTTAAACCTCGTAAACAGCCCATCTAGGTGACCCTGCTTTCCATAACTTGTCAAAATATTTGAAAAAGTAGGTTGGTACACTATATTTGATTTCCAGAGTTATTTTTTAAAATTTAAGGTCAAACAGGCTGTGCTTTTATGCCACAAGACAGATGGTTTTCATCAGTCGGTGAACAACAAATAAAGGACAGAAGCAAATTTAGCCATTAGATTCTTCACAGAAATCTGCATTGTGACCTCTTCTCTTCAAGTTTCAAATAGTCAAACCCAGAGGTGACTGACCATGAAGTGAAGCAGGAAGTTTTGAAAGCACTAAATGGATTGCTGATAAGACGGCAGATAAAATCAACTGTGAATTGACTGCATATGGAGAAAAAAATCTCTAACAAAACTCATACAGTTATGGCTCTGAATAATGTATTGATACTCAGGAAGGGGATTTGGAACTCAAGGATAGTTCTCAAAATGTCAATCAATATGCATTTGTAGTCAAAAGAGATGGATGTTGAGAGTTACTAGGAAAAAAATTTGACAAAAAAATGTCAGTCCTTAAATCCTTTATAAACTGCTAACTAAACTCTATGAAAGTTTAGTACCTCTTAAAGTTCATTTTAAAAGAACTAATTTCAACTAGGAAAAATACAGGAAAAAAAAGCAAAAAATAGCCAAAGGAAAAAAATTATACTGACTTAGAGAAAACCACATATATTTGGATTCTTCACTTTGGAAAAGGCATGAAGAAAGATAAATACATAATATGAAGAAGGTGAAGAGAGAATAGCTATTCAATTTCCCTTAAGACTGAAACTGGCAGGCACCTCATTAAATTACCAGGTATTTAATTTAAAATAAGTAAAAGAGAAGGGTTTTTTTTTTTTGTCCTCCATCACTCAGCTATACAGAAGAACAGTGTTATAATATGTAAAAAATTAAACCTTAAGGAAACCCACATAACTAGCCAAACTCATGAAGCACAGATCCAGCAACTGTTCCTTTGTTGTTTTACGGGTTGTGTTCTTCCACAGTTGCATCCTCAGAAGTGTTCAGCCTAGTTTTTGCCCAAAGGAGATTATAGTCTCCACTGAAATGTTCATTCTGTGTCACAAATCTGTCAAAGACTGTATTCACTGCTTTGAGAAATCAATTTAATGCATAAATTTTAAAAAGTTTCTCTTGCAGGAAATAAATGCACAAAAGCAATCTCTTCAGGCTAAGTTTAAATCTTACTTTTAATGGGTCCTAAAGCCCTTAAGAAAGACTCATCTGCTGTTCCTTCACTCCAGAATGTCGTGAATGTTAATTGGCCTCTTGGTGGATGTCAGCCTGGTACCACTGAACCGTCATATGTCGTTTTCATTCATTTTATACCAAATTATGCATACAAACACTTGCCTTACATTAAAGAGAGTAAGGTTGCAATGCTGATGATTTAAAAGTTGCCAGAACAAGTGTTCATTGCATTCACTGGTCCCACACATCATAATGAAGCCTTGATTATATGCCTACATTTTTCCAAAGAATTCTGTTGCAAGGACTGTGATACGATATGAAATTCTTTAGGATTAAAAAACATAAAAAAATTAAAAACCCCAGCGTATTGACAACAGATGTCATCATGTGGTGTTTTCACGATAAGTCACTATCATTTCTGTCTCTGAATTCCTGTTCTTTCCAGCCAAACACTTGGGACTTAAACTAAATTCTGGTGCCCATTCTTATTGTCAGTATTGTTTCAGGGAAATTTTATATGGAATTATAATTGCAGGGAAATTATTTCAGCTCCTAAGTACTAAAAAAGCAGCTGTTGAAGGCTGGCTTTCAAGGCAAAAACATTGGAGTAAACTGACATGAAATTGCAAAAGATACCTCTCTGACACAGGGACGATGCCAAGATAAATTTCATCTCCCACTTGAAATGCCAATTTGGTCAGAATTATATTTTGAATTTTAAGACTGGAAAACTGATGGTTTTCCAATACAAATATACATTCATCATAGAAAATTTCATCCTTAGCATGTAGGCAGTGTTCCATGAAGAAAAATTTTGGATGACTGCGCTGCTTTTATGTATTAATATATGTAAATGTATACAGCCAGTAATAACTAAAAAACAGGAAGGTAAACAGTTTACTCATTTACTTGACAGATTCCAGCATAAAGCAGTTATACAACAGATAATATTTTGAAATACAGTTACTGTTCTTTATATGGAAGCTACTAAGAAATTGATGTGAAAAAAACAATGAAGAGATGTGGATTGTTTTATGTTATCATGTTAATTGTGACAGAATACTGATTATTATAACATCGTATTTTATTTCATATGAACACGAATATCCTTATGGTGGTTATGCTATACTGATTATTTATTTGAGTAGTAGAGGAGGTACAATTTTAAAATGGTAAATACAGAGACTAATTCTGGGTGCCTCCTGTTGTTCCTGAGGAAGCTCTTAAAGAACACAGATATTTTAAATAATTGGTACGAAAAGGAATCCAACTGAATAAAATTGGCTAAAATATCTACCTGTGATATTTTGCAGTGCTCTGCAGGCAAACTTTTGCTTGCACTGCCATATGAATAAGTAAAATAAGATTAAATGTTTGCTTGTGCTTATATGCCAACCTACAAGAAATCCAAAGGAATTACTTTTCCTTGAGAAAGCAATATACACCACATATAGTAAGAAATTATTCCATTTCTTGGAAAATGCCCTCAAGTGGAGGAATAGATGGTTTATAAACATGAATGATTTTTTTTTTTTCCTACATAGATATTGTAACTTCATTTTATTGAAAATACTAGAGAGGTTCTCCCTGCTGACACCACAAGCTCTGTGAAAGTTGTTTACAGCGTCACAACGAAAGTTGAAATGATGAAGGACAAAATAGTTATATAGCTGCCACTACCTGGAGGATAAGCAAGAATAATAACAGCCCTGACTGAATATTTTTTTAAATTTATTTTTATTTTTGCTGAATTTAAATACTTTTTTCTTTTCCTGGCAAAGATTAAATTAATTTTGCAGAAACAAATTCTCTCCAGCTGCCTTTAGACATTGCTGCTGAAGAACAGTGGCCAATGCTCCAGGTCTGTACTGACTCCTGAGTGGTGGCAAGTGCCCTGCAGGGGTGGCTGCAGCAGTGGCAGCACAGGAACTGGCAGTGCAGAGGCAAAGCCTTCTGACCTGCTGGGTAGGCTGCCCAGAAAGAAAATATAATTGTATGTTACGGAGTAATTCAACAGATATTTTAGAGGGATGGCCTGTAGACTATAAGAGTGCTATCTGTGGATATAAATTAAAAGACAGGAGAGGTGGTGATGATAAACTGGGATCTTTTGGAAAGAACAGGATGAGGGTATGATGTAGATGGTATAAATGGCTGGATATTGTCCTGAATTTGGAAGCGATAGATTTAGTTTTCTTCCCATAGCTGATATAGTACTGAGTTCTGGATTTATGGACGAGGATAATTATGAAAGTACACTGATGTTTTAGTTGCTACTAAGAAGTGTTTAGATTGAGTCAGAGTTTTCAGCTTCTCATGCTGCCCTGATGGCAAGGAGGCTGGGATTACACAAGAAGCTGGAAGGTGACAAAGCCGGAGGGGTGTTTCATACTGCATGACATCATGTTTATGTAAACTGGGAGTAAGGTGCCTGGGGGCTGCTGCTCAGGGAGAGGCTGGGCATCACTTACTTAATGGTGAGCCCTTGGTTTTCATTTGCATCACTTGTTTTTCTTGAGTTTTGACTTTCTCTTTGTTATTTTTCCTTTCATTATTATGTTGTTGTTGTTATTATTATTGTTATAGTTATTTTTATTATTATATTAAACTCTTTTTATCTAAACCCACAAGTTTTCTTTTTAACCTTTCTTCTTCTCATCCCATTCCACTGTGCAGGAATGAGTAAGCAGCTGTGCAGTGCTTATTTACCAGCTGGGGTTAAACTGTTTTATCTGCATTCTAATGCTTGTCCTGCACCTTTGTTAGAAATACCATCAGCCTCCAAATACCTTTAGAGACAATACACTCACTTCCCTCGGTCTTTCAGATGAGACAGAAAAAAATCCTATCCCATGATTATTTTCCCATGCAATCCTGTTTAAGGGGTCCTCCATTTCTTCACAGGGGATATGTAGGCTGCCGTGCAAAGCTTTCCCACTATGCACATTTTCATTTGAAAAAGCTTTATTTTTCAGATCGCACTACATCATTAAATGTCTGTAAACAGAAATGCTAAGATATGAAGAGGTTATTTGTCTGAACTAAGGAGCTCTTATGCTAGCAGCGTGTTGAAGAGAGACAAAGTGCCATCTAGTGAAAGCAATAATTTAACATAAAGAAAAGGTTAAGATCTTACTGAAGATTAGTTTGACAGCATCAGTTCCAAGATGTGGATGAATATAGCCAGTGTTTTATTAACATAATATCACAATTTAGGCAGCAAGGAAATTATTGCAATTATTCAAATCTATGAGTACTCTGTGAATTTTTGTAGGTATTTTTAAGAAAAAAACAGAAACATATTAAATCCCTTTTGTGTGTACAAAGTGAAGCATGGCTAAGTTGTGCCCGAAGTGCACAACTGTGCACAGTGAAGGTTATTCTGTAAGAGATTTTCCTTCTGAGACACCAACAGTCCAGTAGGATGCAGAGCCTGTGTGGCTCCAGTACGATGCAAGTGCTACACAGGACTGAAATGCTGAGGTCAATAAGCATTTGCTTTTTAGGAAAACAAGGGAAATTACATTGGGAACTTCTACCTCTATTCTACCCACTCTGGAGTTTATCTGGTTTGATATACAGATACTTCTTGAACACAAATTGCACAGTGTGATTTCTCTGAAATCATTAATGTTCTGGATCATTGCATTTATGGTATCTTCCCATGGTAAATAAAACAATTTTTTTTTTTTTAAGAAATTAAGCAGAATAACCACTGAGTCACTATGAAGACATTTGTGCTTATTAAAATATCAGATTACCTTTTGATTTTCAAACATCAAAGAATAGACAAAGTTTGCCTCAGATTACTGTGACACAATACATAAAGTATATTTAATCTAAGGATTTACATACCTGCTTTTGTGGAAATACTATTTTCAGGGAAAAGGGAGGGAAACAGAAGTAAAATTTGTGTCCTTGTTCTGTAATTCATCCTAAATTCCTGATTATTTTGCAATATTTAACTACTTTGTATCAGCACACCTGATTTCTAGTGCCTCTGTCTAGTCCTGCAGCTATTAAAGAAACAAAACACTTCAAGGTCACAGTCTGAGTGTTGTGACTATCACTTCATTGGACAAGTGAAACAGGCGGGTGAAATACAATCACGGTTTCGTTATTGTATCCTATTCAATGCTAGCACGTTGCTAACAGCCCAAACTGCTTGTAACCAGAATGGTTGATACACCTGTGTTTGTAAATACACATGTGAAATTACCAGCAGCAGAGTTAAGGTGGCAAAACTTGCCTGTGTGCAAACTCTTTTGCAAATCTTCCTACCAGTTGTCCATTTTTCAGAACTGAGCCTGACCTCCAGAGTTAATACTACTGGTATTTCCCATCTCTGAAGACATATTTGATAACAACATCCTGGGAGAAGGAATCTGAAAAAAAGTCCTTTTCCCCTGTTTGTGAAAAAGATTAAAGATTTTGAAGCTATCTTAATTATAGAACATTGGCACATTTTGTTTACTTTCCCTGGACCTTTATTCTGCATCAAACACACCGCTGTATTATTTGGATTATCATGTCTTTCTTTAAACTAGCCTTTTATTTACTAGTGTTACTTCCCATTCTCATGATAAACTTACTTTACCTAACTAAAAGTTACTTTATTGCTAATTTAGTCTCCCTTAATTTGGAAGCAGAAAGGGTTTATGAACACTAGGTAAATCTTTAGCATAACCAACTACTATGCTTTTACTTTCTTGGCAAAAAAAACCAAGTCCCTTTTCATAAATTTATTTAGGATTCACAGCACTGGGGCTTAGAAGGAGTTTAAAAGCAGAGTAGGTACTGTAAGCAAATAGTTGCTAAATCCACATGAGGAAGGATTTGGAATGGTTCTGTAAATGGGAATAAGTAATAATAAAATCAAAGCCAGACCACTGCAAAAAAAAACATCGTGCAGAACACAGTGGGATGAAACAATCCCATTTCCACTGTTTCTAGGAATATATCCTTTAATGCATCCCAGGACATTTATGTGCCCTAGCATGTTGGAGCAATGGTACAGGAACAGTGCCAGGCCTGTTAGTTCATTTATTAATTTATTCTACCTGCCTTCCAAGCACAAAAAGAAACAGAACCTGACACTTTGGGGTTAGCTGATTTATTTAAATTCTTCCCTACTTAGATCTTTGTTTTATTTTATTTTTAGTTCCCTCTTAGCATTACTTTTGAATAAGAAGTTCCAAGTATGCTTAATCATTGAAAAGTTCCTGACAGTTTCTATAAAAGCAGTAACATTTTTTTTTATTGTAGCTTATGTTGCAGAAAGAGTAGACTTAGAAGTAATAAATATTGACGCTCACGGAAAAGACTGAGGATTAATTTCCTTGAATGGTTTCAACGTATGCTGTAGGGTTTCAATACATAACACTAATCCCTCAGTGTTTGATACAACAGAGCTGGTAGTAAATCTTCTTATTGATGTGGCATATATTGCTAATTAAATAGTTCTGTCCTGCCCAAGTTTTCTTTTAGGTGTTTGCATATGTTTCCTAATTTTCTGCTTACACATTCAGTCAGTGATTTATCTCCTATTTCCCCTTTCTGATGTACCTAAAATTAAGCTGAGCCAGAAAATAAAAGCTGTAGTTTAATATAGTCTGGTATGGAGAAGCAGTGGGGAAAGAAAGGCATTTCACCAATGGAGCCATCAAGGCCAAAAGCTCAGGCCTGAGCTCTACTACAGCACATCACACAACTTTACATCAGGAAAGATGTAAAAGAGTCCTGTGTACTAAATATACTGTCTCTGTTTGCCTGCTGGGATCAGGATCTAATTTCAAGCTTTTGCGAGTAAGAATACTCACATCTTTCATAGAGAAATATAAAATCCTAAACTATTAGAACAGTATAACACCTAGAAGCTGGCATGGCAAATTTACTCTTCTTGAGCAACCTTCAGATCTGTGACTGTATTTTAGAATGTCGGTAAAGTTGTCTGTATTTAAAACCTTGTTGGATGTAAATTGAGGTAGGTAATTTCACTGCAAAGTTTTTGAAAAAAAAACCAAAAAACCAACAAACAACACAGCACAAAAAATAAATAGGTAAAAATCTAAAATGGAACACTTCAAGGGGGTTTGTAATTATTTTACAAAAGTATATGTACATAATCTATATTCAGGAAGAGATGTGCCCATAAATTTTTTACATACAGTTTCCTGGTAATAAAAAAGTCAATGCATTCTTAATATTTATATACTTGATTTGAAAATTTATGTCGTCTGGAAGCAGGAAAGTAGTCAAAATATTAGGTAATGGAAAAGACAAGTCATTGTCTGCTTTCTTCACTAATGTTTTAGAAAATACTTCCTGTGGGTTTCTTACAGAGTATTTTATCAAAATTATTGAAAAGAGAAATCTATTAATGGAAACAATTGCTATTTAAAATAAAAATCTTTACCTTTTCTGCTGAGAAATCAGATGGTAAGTTATGTCAGGTCACATCAGCTGGGTTGGACTGCCCATGTAATTCAGTGTGATTGATGCAAGCCAGTGACATATTAATTGGGTAGGGAGTGGGGTGGGGGGACAAAAGAAGAAATATTACTTTGTCTCTGAAGACAAGATGTGAATGCACATAGGCAGAATCCCAACTGGCCTCAAAGGTTGTCTTCCTGCAGTTTCAGCAGGGAGTTATCCTTTCATTTATGGAGTTAGACCTTTCATTGTAGACTGGAGTTGGACAGAGGAGGTACTGAAGTAAGTCTCACTTAAGAGAGCCCCACATAAATCTCATCATATCCTGCTTCAAAACTCATTTGGAAGTGCTTCAATGAGGCACCAGTCAGTGCTCAGACCTTGCAGAGGTTCTCTCCACAGAGGAAGTTTGGGTATTGTACAATCATAGTTTTACATTTTTCAGTGTCTCATAAAAACACATTTTTTTAACCAACAAATATTCTTTAAGATTAGCACCCAGAGAAGCATAAATTAGCATATGAATCACTGTACTCAAGTTCAGAGAAACGCTCTTAACCTTCAAAGGTGTTTTATCATTTGCAGAAAGCTAGTTTCACACCATTGCTTATGGTCTAGTGGGTATCAGTGACTCACAAACACAGGGCTGTTGAAGACGAAGCCTACATGCAACAAGCAACCATAATTTCATTTTCTTGGCAAATGAGCATTAATCCTACTTAGTACAATTTCAGTAATTCAAGATGAAGTGGAGACAAGGGGAGACACAGCTAATGAGGAGTGTTGGTCCATCAGGATAATGATTGTCCTGTCAGTTATTCTGGGCATGACTCCTTAAGTTTCTAAGAATAACTCCACATGGTATTTAATATGCCATCAGAGTGCATGAAAAAGCAGCCACACTACTTAGACACCAGGTTAAAACAAAACTGCATCTGAGTTTTATGTAACCCAAAACAATGCAAGGAATATATTTATCAGAGCTGCACCTGCTCAGTTTATATGGCAGTCAAAGCTTTTAACAAAAATTTGCTTTTAGGTAATAAATGCTCCTTTACTGCAGAATATTAGGCTGCTTTACACAACTTAGCAAAGCTCTTTAGCCTTCTGACTCCTGAGAGACAGACTTGGTTTTGTTTCCCACAGCTCTGCAACATCTGAATATGTCACAATAATTACTGAAAACATTGTCTAAAACCTATACATATAATAAGTATACATATAATAATATAAGTACATATAATTGTCTTTATTTACATGAAGTAAAGAAAACAAAGCCACAGTAATAAAACTATGAAATGACTGGTACCTCAAGCATAGAACAAGAAAAAAATGCCATGGTTTTTAACATTTTAGGGGAAATTATCTTCAGCAGAAAACTCATTAAAGCTAGCACTCTCTTCTTATAATTGCCTGCTTTAACTACTAAAAGTTTTCTCTATCAGACTCATTTTGATGTGGGCATCCTATACAGTTGCAGTACCTACTTAAAGATTGTAAGGATGTCTTAAACCATCACAGCAGACACAGATTAAATTTCCCTTGGCATTAGTTATAAAGTGTTAAGGATTCTTAGGCAGCTCTGAAAATATTTGACAAGGTGATGGTTTAGATCCTAATATTTTCCCCTTCTTTCTAGCTAATTAAAAACATGCTTAGAAAACATTATTCATAGTAGCTTGGAATTCACAGGAGTAATAAAATTACTTCCAACAAAAATGTACAAGGAAAGCAACTCCTACAGTCTGACCTGAAATATCCTGCAGATTTGTAATGAAGGTTGTAGCTACCAAAAGGATTATGAACTCTCACATGATAATCCATACTTGAAATCTGCTTGATTACAGTCCAACAAATAATTTGTAATACGTCAATTCAGTGGTGCTTTTCTGATTTGCCTGTTGATTTGGAAAGGATCTTTAGGGGTTTGCATGCCTGCTATTTTTCCAATAGATATCTGGGTATGTGTCAAAGGTATTTTACTTCAGTATGAATATGTGATGACTGACCTCACACTAGTTTTCTTCTACCATCCTGTTCCACTGCTTAGAAGTGTCTTTTTCTGCTGTTTTGCTATGTAGCAAAATAATTTGCTAGAATTTATTACACAATCAAATATTATGACAGGAGGGACAATATCAAGGTAAATGTAAGCACACTAATATAAATTAAAATAATGTTAAAGCAATAAAAATAAGTAGTGTGATTGAATACATGTCAAATGCCTGAAATACTGCAGGTATTTTTCTAGACAATGGGGAGATGTATTTTTTTAAAATAAAGGCGTGATTCTTTAATTTTTCTTCTAGCTGTTGTGACAAACCTGGTTTTTAAACTTGTAATACCATCAGTTCACAGTAGTACAGTTTCTCAAATATTAAAAATATTTGTTTTCATTTACATTGTGAATTTGAGTTTTTACTTTATTTTACTTGAATATTATCAAGCAGGATATTCAGGATATCAAACAGGAATTCATGACACACCAAATGCATCTGTCCCACTCTTCTGTTATAAATTTTGAGTGATTGAGCCCAAATTTTATAAATGCTGCTTAAATTATATTTGCCTATGGCACACAGTCACTGCTTTAACAGGAAAAATGCATGCCCTTTCTACAAGGCAAAGGATCCTAGCTTCTCCAGCATTAGCTGGCATCATTAGAACACTGCTAGGTACAGCTGAATAAGCTTTGCCTCTGTTATGTCATCTACATTCAAGCCATTTAAAATAACATTGTAAGCTGTTATGTAGTTGTCATATCAGGAGGAAGTCTTATTCTGATTTAATTAAATTTTTCTGGCAACTGATAAAGACAGGGAGTGGAAATAATTAAGACCACATAGGTTATTCTTTTCATTATTCAAGGAGAAAATCTCTAAAGTTTTATCCTTCACTGGGCTTTTTTTAGGGAACTGTTTTCTCAGGTCCTTGCCATTTATTGATGTGTTGATTCATTTTAGCAGGACTGATCTCTCTAGTGGGTCGTGACTCATTTCTGTTGAAACACCAACATGCAGAAGATGTTGCAGAGAATTCTCCCCAAATAGTTACAGATGAACTATCATCTGAAATCAGTCTGATTTATTTAAAGTTGAGGACAGCTGCAATGCATGAAATTTGCTTAAATGGCTTGGCTACTGCCCAGACAGATATACCTCTGAAAGGTTTTCACCCAGAAGTGCTATGAATAGGCTGCTCAAGAGTACTCAAGGCCAGATAAAAGAACTTGGAAATCCAGTACCCTATTTTAAGGCAGATGCAGCAAAAATGGAGACCAGAAAACTCTGTTAAGCCTTTCTGCGCTGGATAGAGTGTTCAACACCTCCACATGGTATTCAGAGCAGCACAAAGGGCAGCAAGATGCCTTCAGTCAGTCCTGTACATATTAGCTTCTTTCTGCCAGATCACTGGAAAATGTTGAGTCCCAAACCCTAGCTTTATTCAGCTATGGAAAATATTGGATTCCCCACTCTTGGGATTTACTTCCTCCACCCATTGGAACAAGAAAGAAAATTCAGTCTCCAAACAATCTTGAAGGTACAGGCCCACATAGTTCCTCTTAAAAGTTTATTGTTAAACCACAATAATGAAATTGGAAAATAGGTTGGTTTGCTGGAGCTTTTTATTTTTTTCTTTTGTCTCTGCATGTTGGAATTTACACTCATTTTCTTCACTTCCACTCCTAGTTATCTGAAAACATAAAAAGGCCAGTCTGTTCTTTGTTTATTTTTATACAGGAAACAATGTTGCTACACTGTAGCGAACTTGTAGCTAAGCTCCAGGGAGAGGTGGGGAGTTGGCTGAAAAAGCAAGGCAGTTGCATTCACCTGCTTGCCGAGTACCTGCCTTCTCATGGGAACCACAAAATGGGTATTTGAGATGTTCAGATGATGCCTGGCCTCCAGCCAGGACATCTTCAGGGGATTTTGCCATGATCTCATGTAATGGATTGTGTGACAGACAACACCAGCTCTCCAGTTCTGCTTACAGATTCCTCCAGAGGTTCACAGCATGCTGAATTTGGATATGGCTTTCACCACCGTGGAGTTCGCAGAGATTTTAATCTGCCATTGTATCCCACATGGGTGAGTCATTAGGAATTGCCCATTGTCCCGTCCGCTGCACGGCATGTCCTGAAAACAAGAACAGTGTCACCAGCAGGCAAAAATGCTACAGCTCTTTGTCTCCTTTGAGGTGATAATTCCACACCCTGTCAGTCCTGGCTGTTCCCTGGCACAGCAATCCTAATGTTCCAGTCACTATTTCCTACAGTTGCAGGGATATATGAGGGAAGGGAAGGGAAGGGAAGGGAAGGGAAGGGAAGGGAAGGGAAGGGAAGGGAAGGGAAGGGAAGGGAAGGGAAGGGAAGGGAAGGGAAGGGAAGGGAAGGGAAGGGAAGGGAAGGGAAGGGAAGGGAAGGGAAGGGAAGGGAAGGGAAGGGAAGGGAAGGGAAGGGAAGGGAAGGGAAGGGAAGGGAAGGGAAGGGAAGGGAAGGGAAGGGAAGGGAAGGGAAGGGAAGGGAAGGGAAGGGAAGGGAAGGGAAGGGAAGGGAAGGGAAGGGAAGGGAAGGGAAGGGAAGGGAAGAGACCTTTTTTGTCTGCCCTACAAGTGGTAAAAAAATGAAAATTAAAAAAAAAACAAACTATAACAACAGTGACCAGGTCCACAGCCTAGCAGTTAGGGCACTTCACTTTCCAGAGTTTTGCTCTCAGGACTGCTGTAGTTCAAACTGGAGACACAGTAATGGACCAGTTGTTTGCACCTACTGGACACTGTGCATACAGTGGATAAGATGGTTATTAATTTATGGCTTTGGGAAAGCAGGTAATATCATGTGAGCTGTCACTGCAGAACACCTGTTCCAGGGCCAAATGGGAAAGGTTCAGCATTACAGAAACTGACAAGGGCCTACATTAACTTGTATGCCAGATAAACAGTGTGCACAGTCAGATTGCATCTGTTTTGATTTCAGGACCCCTTCCAGACTAATATTATCATATCCAGGAAGAGATCTGACCTCCTGGGATGTGCCTCACTGCTATATGATCCCGGAGCATCACTTCCATTTGTCTCCTCCCTTGGGCACACAGAGTATTAACATATTCCTGCTAAATATATGAAAAGGAATATATTTTCACATCATAACCTTGGTGTAGATGAAAATGAGCATTCCTCATTCTTCTGTCAAACAAGCTATTGTTCAAACAAACATTTCTTATTATGCAAAGAAAATACTTGGCTACTTTGTAGTACTAAAAACTATGTGGCTTTGATCATCTGATTGACACAGAAGTGCTGACTTCCTTTCTGTCTACCAGCACAGTTTCTAAATTGAAAGCTTTAACACAATACTCAACAACCCTGAGAAGAGTCATTAACAAAACATAGTCTGTGAGATGTTTTACCACTGAAGTAAAAGGTGAATGGAAAGTAACAATGACATTTTGTAGTTATGTACAGTTTTTCATATTTGTGATATTGAGATGTTTTATATATTAGTGCACAAAAACTAAGCATCCTCAACTAAAAAAGAGAGTGTAGCTGGAGGAGCAACATTACATTTTGGCAAAACTAATGCTCTTTTTTGAGAAGTTCACAGGAGTCCTTTAAATTACTTTACTTTGAAGCAGGAGTTACAGAGCAATACTTGTAACTTTTTTTCTGTTTACAAATTATTCATTCTAAAAGATTGTTTAATTAATATATGTATTCCCAAATATTGACAAGGTATTCTTTTTCACTGCATTTTATCTGATAGACTATTTAATGTGAGCAGTGCCAATACAGTATATTTCAAAAATTAATCATACTGTGTATTTGAATAATTATTAGCTAGTGTAGCTGTCATTTTGAATAAATTATTTTAACCTCTAAAACCGTAGAATTATGAATAAGGAATAATGCCCTTCTTGACAACTTAAGATTTTTCTTTTAAATACCTTTGTCTCAAAAGTTTGAGTAAACAGCTTTATTTCTTCAAAGTGGGAATATTTAGTTTTTTAAGTTTATTTTTAAATGTGCAATTGATTTATCTTCATTTGGAAGAATTTTAAGGCATAATGGGTTGAAACAGAAATATCTGGCTGACTTTCTCTCCCATGTTTTCTGCAATAAATAAAATTTATTTAGGTAATTTCTGCCACTGTAACATGAGTGCAATAAATGAGCAAGACCTTTCATTTACCCCAGTTGTTTTGCACAGATAACTGTTATGAAGCATGTTTACAGTAATACTGTACATGAATGCATTTCCTCCATTTCTCCAAGAAACTACTAAGTCAAGGGTTTGATTATGTCTTTCCCTACATTTCCTCTTAACAATATACTTTGGGCCTATATTCTCATGAAGCCACTGTCTGGGCTGGATTCAGAGCCAAAGCTTTGTCTCCTGGCCATCCTGGCTAGAAGCCCACCTGTTAAGATTTTCTGGCTCTGGGATCTTCCCCTATTTCCCTGCGCCAGGAATAAGGCAAAGAGATAATCTCCACTTGTACACGTGGCTGCCCTGAAGCGTGTTCGCCTCCAAAGCGGTGAAACAAATTTACCCCAAGGTACTGTGTGCAGTACTTAAAATTATTCATTAGAACTCTCAGCTATGCTACTCCAGCATTTTAACTGCTGATCCAGGTTAACAGCTCCCCTTTTTTTTTTTGAGAGAGGCAATAAACAAGAAGGTGGCATTTGAGAGGCATCACTGGAGAAAAATATTAGGCAGTGCATAGCTTAAATTAACTTTTTTGTCATATACAAACTTGCTTTAATAAACTTTCAACTTGTCAAGATCGCAGCTGAGAAACACTTTTAAGGTCCAGTACTCCAGTGCAACTAATATTCTTTTTGACATTTGAAGCATTATGTATGGAGCTTCAGGTGTAAAGTGCACTGTAGACAAAAGACTTTCTTGCCTCACAAAGAAACTCATAAAATGATTGAATTGTCAGGAAAGTGACAGACAGTAAGGGACAAGAATGCAAATGGATTTAGAGCTGTGGTAGCTCCTGAAGGACACAGGCAGTATGTGACAGTCTGGAAGCAACTCTGGACTTTTGTTCTCCCCTCCAATAATCTCTAGTCCTTGACTGCACCCTATAGACCACCAGGCTAGAAGAGAGCACGAGGCTTGAGCCGAGTCATAAACTAAACCAGAGAAGGAGGGTACAAGCTAATTTACTCTAGACCTGATCTAAGCAGGCTGCCACATTTGTGTTTGGTGGGGAGGACAGCTGGCAAAGCAGTGGTGGCTGCCAGCAGCTCCCTTAGCTGCCCATATTGATATCACAAGCTGCAGGATCAACTTTTCTACAAGCTATTAATAATTACAGTGGGACAAAATGCACCCATTCTCCAAAAGAGGAAGTGAAATACAAACCACACTATGCTATCACCAGTTAAAAGCACAGAACAGTTCTGATTGTCTGAGTAAATTGATACGTGGATGTGGTTGCATGACCTTATGGTCAGCATGATCTTTTTGTCAGAAGAGGCTTGTTAAAGTGGGGTCTTTATTGCCACTGACAGTAGTAGGGGTGCTACTGATTCAGCTGAGCCTGGGACAACCAAACACAAGTCTACCTGCACATTACTGAGAAAAGCTGGGCCTTTATCTAAATCCCAGCTCACACTCAAAGTACCTGTGTGAGATAACACCAGAAATTTTCAGTCATTAACTGCACAGTCTTTTCTGATTCTCCTCAAAACTTCATCCCCTTTCATCATGGACACATTAGTCCAATATTTGACCCACTAAATTCAAAGACAAAAGATGAAATAATTTATCTCTATTGACATATTTCAGTTCTAAACTGGAATTTATTTGGATTATTTTTCCAATGAAGTAACTAAAATAAAGGTTACTGCCTGTGACACCATTCTAGTGGAGAACAACCTTCCTCATCCCATCAGCATCACTTCACAATTGCAGTGGCAGAGTGGTGTGACTAAAGGGTGCTGGAGAACAATTAGCTTTTGAAAATCACACAAGTACCTGTTACAGCTGTCCACAGGAACCTGTTCATTTCCTTCTCATGGGGAAGGCAGAAGACTAGGCCCCAAAATCTTATTATTAAAGTCAAGCAGTGAAAAAATACCTGTTTTGTCTCAGACACATAACAGCAGATACAAATGTAATTGAGCTTCACACATAGAGAACAACTGTGTATTTTCCTTCATTCTGCAGTAACATATTTCCTCCCTCTAAACTAATTTCAAAAGGCTAAGTAAAAAAATAAAAATATGTTACCTTAAAGCAAGATAGCTCACAAAGTGGGATACTATAGATGAAGAACAAACAAAAACAGAGCTCAGACTCCAGAACAGTCTTGAATGGAATGCCCAGAATTAGTTTAAATGGCACCTCAGGATCACATACAGGAAGGCAGAATGCTAAAGAGTTGTATATATGTGTCAATACATATGTGGGCACATCTATAATATGTTGTAATCATTCTGGAGCATGTTGTCACTTTAAAGTAATTATAGCATACACAGTGGGTAGGAAAAAAAATCACTGAAAATGAAGCTCAGACTTCTGAATCCATAATAAAGCATCATAATTACCTGTTCTTCTTAGCTGGTGAAAAACTCTAAAGATATAAAAGTCAATATAAGGAGCAGGTGTTCAGGCACTACTCTTGAACATTTTTAATACACTTTCAAGTAGGCTTTTTCCACTCATAGAATGGTGATCATACCATGCTAGCTACGTCAGCTGTGCAGGCTTCTGGCTAATTCCACTGCTGTTAAGAAATGTAATTTAGCAAAGCATGGTGAGCTGCTGCCAACCTGAATGGAGCTGCCTCTCCATTGTGTTGTCACCCAGCACTTTTGATAGTGAAGACTTGAAAAAGCAAGTTAATGGCTCTTTGTGTGCTTGGTCAGGCTAAAAGGATTTCCACTTTATACCTCTGTCTGGGAAGGACATAACTGATATTTGGTGGTTTTCCTTGCTTTCTCCCTTCTTCTGGCTCTCATACTACAGAGATTAGAACAGCACATTTGGTAAATACCATATGTTCTTGTATGATAATCTCTACTACTACCATTTACTCCTGTGCAACTTTGTTAGACTGAAGAAAAGTCGTCAGGGCAAACTAGAAAAATATTGATATAACACAGCCTTCTTCTGATACTGTTCCTTAATCTGCTATCTTCCTCTATCTTGCCTATACAATCCTTAGATATCCATTTTCCATACTTGCTTTAGTTTCCAGCAGCCCTGGAGACTATTACATTAACATGCATAATTGGATTGTGATCATTTATGTTTGCAATTCACTGTGCATTCCAGGTTTGTATGCTCTGTTTTTGGAAAAAGCCTATAGCTGCATGGATTTCTTTAAAAAAACCCTTAATTTTCAAAAGCTGCTTATATACAGTTTATGGCTAATAGCATGCTTTAATGGTAGATAGGAATTTCAGGTCTTTTGATTGCTGGCTGCAAAATTACTTTGGGAGGGCACTGACAATGAATTATTTTTGTAATTTCATGGAAAGCTCAGTGCTCCCAAACCAAGTGCTGGCAGAATCATACCAGTGTTCTGCTTTGAACTCTGCCAATATTGAAGTTTACTAAATTTTAATGTGCCAGGGAAGAATTTTTATCAATCTGTGTTAGAAATAAACACATGAATGAGGACAACATATTAAACAGTAGGGTACATTTTTATGTTAATAACTCCTGAGCAGATACTGTCAGCTCATTCTGTTTAAATCTGATAAAACTCCCTGCATTGGGTGACAGGATGCCCCAAAATTGGTTTGAAGAAATGTAGGCAGGTTTCTGCAAATCCTCTGGTGTTCTGTCTCCATAAAGACTATTTTCAGTGTTGTTTCTTTCAATGGCTTTTAGTACCATGATAGTCAATAAAGTTATTTGGTAAAAAGGTAATAAAACTTGTATTAACCTCAGACACCACAGAAGAATAGAATTAAATCAAACAGGTCAATGACACTGATTACTTCCATTGGTTTGCCTCAGGATCAAAGATAGTGAAATGGTGATTTGAGCAGGATAGAAAGAACCTATCTGTGTAATATACTGCAATAGCAAAGACCTTATACTACTTTTTTAAACATTGCACCCAATTCATCTAAAGTACATCTTCAGGTCTATATCTAAGGATTAGTTGATATATTTTGGTTATGAGTTCTCTGAAATTCAGTAGTGGATGTGACAAAAGTAATTTCGATTCTCTTTTAATCTTATTTGTTTGCATATAAAATACTTTTGTTCCAGTCAAGTTGCTGGTAAGTTTTGTTGACAAAGGAGGCAGTATTTGTGAATTCTTTGTGAATGTATTGTTGGGAGAATGATGCATCTGATTCTTCTTGCTGGAAGGGTTTTTTGGTGGTGGTGGTCCATGTCCTTCTCAAAAAATAGTGTTTTGAGACAGTTTTGACTATATACAATGTGATTTGATTAATATATAAAAAACCTCTAAAATCTCCATGGATTACATTTTGCAGATATGTAATTTTCCCAATGCACCTAGGTAAGAATATTTTCCTTGGGAACATTTATTCAGATGTTACTGAAAAAGAAACTGAAGAGCAAATGAAAAAAGATCTGAGGAGAGTAAGGATCAGACAGAATAGTAAGGACAAGGATAAGGACAGAATAGTAAAATCATCCTAGATTTTTTTTTTTCTTAAATTGAGGATTGTTTCTTATAAAATGAAAAGGGAACTTGACATAAGTGCCAGCTTGTTCCTTTCTTGGGACTCTGCTTTAACTGCATCTATTATCCCAGTGAGCTCTGCAGGATACTTGAAGCTGACAGGGGGACACACAGGTGTTTTCTGACACTTGGCACTCCATGTCAAACTGTTCCAAGTGCAGAGCATTAGGTGAATAGATTACACACCTCCCAGAAGACAGGTACAGTGACAGAAGATGTGCTTTTTCTGGATAAAAAGAGGTGCCTTTTCTTCCTTGGAGTCCTGCTACCTCTGAGAGAACTTGGAAACACATGGTATATTCCTTTCTTCAGATACTCAGTTATGAGCTTTACAGATGTTTCTATTTAATGTTCAAGAGCTTTCTGATGTGCAGTAATGCTTCTTCACATTTGTGCCAACAGAGAGCTTTCCTCAAGAAGCATCTCTCCAGATGTGGTGAGTTTTCTGTGAAACTGGTGGGACCTGCAGCAGTTTCTCACAGTCTGGTCCAGGCTGTGCCACTAATTACTCTCAGTAAACCCAGCCTCTTTCCAGAGCCCATGAAGAATTTTTTATCGTATTATATGGAGTCTTTAAGACATTTTTGTCCTCAAAGCCTTTCTGATTCCAGTGGTTCTTCATAAAGATACTGAAGTCACCATTCCAGACAATTCATCTCTGCGCAGTGTAGAAACTAACAAATAATTCTCTTGAACGCAAGTGAGGCTGGAGGAATTTCTTTCCTTCCAAACACTCTGAATAAAAGGCATTAATTTACCATGTGCCTTTGAGAACTGATTGTTGTTTATGATCCAGTACATTTCTTTTTGCTCTCAGCTATACTGGTGTGGGGTTTTTTTATGTGTTCTTGAGCCTTCATTACCTTCAATTACTTTCCCATGCTTGAACAACCAGTGTTCCTCACTTTAAAAAATTGTTCCTGTACCTTCCACTGTGCTTTGCCTGCAGAAATCAATCATGGTGAAGAAGTACAGTCAGAATAATTTCCTTTGCAGATCTTATGCTCTACAGGATAAATCTCAGTTTTCCAGGAGAATGATACTTTCATATTTTTAGAATAGATGTCTCATAAATTAGATTGTTTCTACAGCACCATTGCTAATCCTAATTTCCAAGTCTCATAATTGCAAGGTTTAACATCAATTCCTGCTTCATTTCTGAGGCCCTTTACTACTGAATTGCCAGAACCAATTTTTGTTGTTGTTGTTATTGTGGGAAGGATGGACATACTATGCTCAGAGATACCAACAAAAGGGTCTTTGTACTATGTATGGCTATGTGGTTTCAAAAAATGTCTTCATTGTACACATTTCATGCACCAGACCACACCCAAGTTTGATCTAAGTTATAACTAAACAATCTCAACATCTCAGTGTCATCCAAACAGCCTTTATAACTGGATTTATTAGTGATCCTACATGCAATGGATCTACAGTATATGTATATACATATATACATATATATATATATATTTGCCCTAGACAAAAGATTGATTTCTGTACTGTCTAAAACTCTTACTGCATGCGTTCTCAGCATATGATGCAGCTGCAGTGGAGGACATATATTGTGAGCAGATAAAGCATGACTGACTTTACATCTTTCTGTTCACTGCCGTCATTTGGTGACATGGATGAAAAGAGAAGAATCTATAGCAATCCTGTACGATCTGTTGCCCCCAGCATAAATAATGTAGCTTGTTCAGATGAACAAACAGAAGTCCTATTTTGTCACAGACACCTAAACTGCTCATGTCATGACTGGTATTTTATTGCCACACCAATTACAGTGAAATAGCAGTTTCTCCTTTGAAATTACTCACCTGGGGGTTGGTTTGCAGATTTCAAATCAAGCTGCAGTAAATTAGAAATTGTCAGAAGAAAAGAAGGCTTCCTTGCAAAGAGTTTTGTCTCCCACTAGCTTCCCAGGTGATAAAACAGCTTAAGAAAAAGCTGATAACTACTCAAACACTAACTGAAAAGCAGTTTTCAGAGAAAAGAATTATTTTGTGGAGTCCAGATAAGAGC
Organism: Poecile atricapillus; assembly: GCF_030490865.1. Lineage (NCBI taxonomy): Eukaryota > Metazoa > Chordata > Aves > Passeriformes > Paridae > Poecile > Poecile atricapillus. Next base: position 138,724,809 of record NC_081249.1, on the reverse strand, counting down.
AATGTGAAGTAATAATAACTACCTAATAAGTTAATAAGCTTTTATATATTTTCTTAAATAAAGGATCACAATGCACTTTGTGACTTACCTCTTTGCTTCCCCTTTACCTCTCCAAAAAGTAATTAAAATGAGAAGTTGATGCAAGTAGGCTCAATATGATACCCAGAGTGTATCGTGTATTGGTATTGGCATCCCAATCATGTTCTAAGCCACCACTGAGTAGGAATATATTCAGTAATCCGGAAGAAAAATGTTTCTGTTTTTCTGTTAAACACTGGAAAATTAAAAAAGACGTTAAATGAGAACTACTGGCTTCAATGTAAGCATTGATGGTCCCTGTATCTTCCAAAGATGTGATGTGATGGATCAATGTCACTTCCCCCTGAAGTGATCCCTGCCACTTCGGAGCACTGGCACCTTCCTCTATTGTGTTCTCTGGCTGTGGCATTCAGAGCTGACCACAGGACCGAAGCACCCTAAATCAAGTAAATAATTTCAAATTAGAACAACTGTCTGGATTTTGATGACCCCTTAAATACACAATAATAAATTGCCTGAACTGCCTCTGTTAGTTCTAAACATTGTTGAAAACTTTGTAAGCCCCCTGTCTGTATAATTGATAACTTGTAGAGAAGATTCCCAGGAGAGAGAGGCAAAAATTTTATGCAATTTGCAAAACCAATATAATCAAAATTATTCTTTTCTGTGGTAAATTTCTCAATGGCATTTATTTAAGTCCTGTTTCATGCTTTAATTTTGATTTTTACAGTAATTTGAAATTACAGAGAGTAACTTGTCTAATAAAGGTCATAGCATAGACTTAATTTTTTTTTTTTTGCTAGTAAACCTGTTATCTGTGGTGTAATGCAAGAATGAAAAGGACAATTTTCCCTTGATCAAATAATTCACTATGAAAAAACTTGAATTCCACAAAGTAAGTATATGAACCTCTGAAAGTGCCATAACTCAAGTACTGCTTTGAGCTTGTTTTAGAGACAAAGTGTGTTAAAAGAAGTGCTTTAAAAAGTAAGCATGCAGGTAAAGCATACAGATGTACTAGAACAGCTAGTATATTTGGAAAAAAAGTAGTATATTTGGGTGGCTCATTTGGGCATGCATGAGGGTTTTGGGAGCAAGCCTGCTATAACTTTTGCCAAATGCAAAATAATTTTCCACACTGTAATCACTGAAGGCCAGTAAGTTCTTTACCAGCTTCTTCAGAATATCTGCTCAAGTCTGCCAAAAGCAGGAGCTGTCAATGTGTCCATTTGAGTACACACTGAGAGTACACACTGAGATTACACCCTGCTCATTGCAGAGGGGGTGGATCAGATGACTTTCCAACCTAATCTATGCTATGATTCTGTAAATTCCACTTGAGTCCACTGACACTTGCACCTTTCAGATGAAGCTGTATGTAGCTGTATGTAGCTGATGCTGTTGACTTCAGATTTTGACACTTGATAGCAATAAAACAGGAAAAGGTTTCATAGACTGGACTAGTCAGACATTTCTCAAAGCCAGTTCTATATTTCTATGCTTAATTTCAGCAAGTAATTAAAAATATTTCACCCCTGTCTTTACACAGTTGATATTCACTGGCAGATATGATTGCTTTTGCACAAGACCTCCTTTGCCATATTCAGATGGCAATACGAGGATTTCTAAAACACATTATAAATGGTGATGTCTCTTGGATGCTACTTAAAATGCAATCACCATGAAACAGGTACTTAGCATCTGGAATGTTCTTTTTTGTTTTGGACATTTTGAGAAACATTAGCAGAGAAGAAATTTAGGAAAGAGCAGTTGTAGATGATTACACATCAGGAGGAATCAAATTAAAGCATACAAAAATGTTTTTAACTTGTCCAAATGAAGCTGTGAAGAAATGTGTTTGAGGACTGTAGTAGAGCTATGTGTCCTTTCTAAACTTTTCCAATATATGACTTGTCTTCACTCTGAGAGTTCAGGGAGGGCTCTCAGCATCAGAGTTACTGTTCTGAGAAATCCTGAAAGGAAAGGTTTTGCCCAGCTCTGAACTGTGGGACTGTATTGGGAAAGAGAATGAAGTTCTGGGAAAGATGTTGAAGATAAGGCTCTCCAGAAAGTTCAGAGTGTCACGTGGGAATAGGATGGAGGGCATGGAAAAGGTAAGGTGCTTTTGGAGCTCAGGAGCAAGTGGATTTCTGTCTGCACACGATTCCTGTGCAGGGAGGTGAGGGTTGCCTTGAGGGAAGTAGAGGTTACTGATATTGCTTGATAAGTCAGAAGAATAACCTGTCCCACCACCATGTCTGCTCAGATGGGAGTGGAGAGCTCTGAAAAAGCCTCTGGAAGGCCTGGATGTCACCTGGGGATAAAGACATTGCTGAAGGAAAATCAGGGTCCCAGAACAACAGGCATTTGAGTTGATGCCTATGGCAGAGAATTTCATTGCTGTGTACCTGTTCTGCTACCTCTGAAGAAGTGTTATTTTTGTATCCAGGCAGCTGCTGAGTCACCTGAAATCAGATTGACACAGCAGCCATGAGAATAATCATGGATCACAAGAAGCTGAAGGGGGAAGTAAGGAGCAGGTACTTTGATCTGTCAGGATGCAGAGTGCTTCTAAACCAGAATCTACAAATTGTTCAAGATCTACATTCCAAACAAAAATCAACTGCTTAGGTTCTACTGGTGTTGAACTAAAGATAGTAGTGAGGAAGAACTGTATGCAATGCAAGGAAAAGATGTCTTAATGTTGATAAGGGAATGTAAAATACTGCCAAAGTAATTGATGCATGTTGCATCAAGTGATTCACTAAAATAACACTAGACAAAACATTGAAAATATGTCTGCATTTATGGGGAGATGAAATTAATGAGCCAACATCAAGAATTTCCCTGCCAGGTTGTTATTGACACAAACTGCTTCAGAAGTCTGTATGCATCTTTGTAAATCATCTAAAATATCCTCTTCCTAACTAAAGTAACAGGCTCAGTGCATCTCATCTGCAACTTTTCTAGTGGATTTAGTGGGACTATCTCCCATCTGAAAAGCTTGCTGTGCTATTACAACAACCATGAGAAATTGGAATGAATCTTCATTACTTCATCCAAATTTTTAAGCTATGATTCCTAAACACATGATTTCACCCAAAATATAGCATGATTCAAAGTACATTGTTTCTGTGATATTTTCACCACAAGTACTAATTTAGTGATTATTTTTAAATCTGTTTTTGTAAATATTCAGGATTCTGAAATTAGGGTCATATGAATATAGAGTTTCTTTGGCTATTCAAATTAATCAAAGGACCAATATAGCTCCTTGAATTGTGTGTGGTGGTGCAGTGACATCTGAGCTGGAGCCAAAATTGTGATCATATACTGAAAAGAAAAAATTATCACTTAGTAATTAAGAAATGTCTGAATCATGCTTCAAGAAGGATTAAGTATAAAAATACAATTAAAGCAGTTTTAATGTATGTCAGTCAGTAAAATAATATGAAATAAAATTTCAAGGAAGAGAAGCTAGGCATACTTCCCTGCCACCCACAAACAGAATGAAAGAGGATAATCAGAATATATAATTAGTAGCAAGAGAGGTATACTCATTACCTTCATGAAATCTAAAATGAAGTCCTGATTAGGACTTATAATTAATGCTTTTCAAACAGTGATCTGCAAATCCTATTTATTTTATGCAAAAATTATTCTGCTTGATCTTAACTCTTCAGTTTGTTCTGGATTCACTTCCATCTTTCTATCTGGAAAATAACTCATAGTTAAAGATGCCATAAATTTTTTTTTTAATCTCCTTTCTACATCAGTATTCTCTAGATTATGCCACATGGATGTCAGGAATTAGAGAAAGAAAGAAATGCAAAAGTGTTTTTTGTCTAAGTAATATTTAGCAGATAAAATAATTCCTAAACTTTTTAAAAGGTTCTATTTTACGCCTTAAGATTTCCTTTAATTCCTTGGAAACTACTATTTGAGTGGCCACTGAAGAACTTTTTCACAACAAGGGAGCTGAAACACTGTCACAGGTTGCCCAAAGAGGCAGGAGAAATCCCAGCTCTGGAAACATTCAGGGTCAGGTTGGACAGGGCTCTGAACAAGATCTAGCTGAAGATGTGCCTGTCCATTGCAGAGGGGTTGAACTGGATGATCTTTAAATCTCCCATTCAACAGAACTATTCTATGATTTTATGAAAAATGAAAATTCCATTGAGACTGATTTTAGTGGCTTAGAAAAACTTTACCAGTTGTAATAGAACATAAAACCATCTGAGCACTGTGAGTTCATTGGAGGCAGGGGTGGGTGAGGCTGGTGAATTACAAAGTTCAAGGTCTGTCCAGGTAGCAGTTCCCTGAGAAAGTCTGAGAATATTATAAAATTTTCAGTTGGTGTGTTTTTATTCGATTTCTACAGGTTCAGAGTGATTTGGCAGTTTTCAAAACATTTTCTTATTGCTGAAAATGTTTTTGCTTTTTTTTTTCCCTGACATTTTATCCATTCTAAGCATTGTTTTTTCTTAGGTTGTTTTGCTTTGTTTTTTGGACTACTGACTTCAGTGGTTACAAATTATATGTGATTCAGTGGAAATATTCATTAAAGCAACTCAAGTTAACCATATGCATAACATGTGGTAGGATGGTTCTTGTGCAAATGCAAAAGAGGAGTAATAAGGACATTTTGAAGGGAAAATAATCTGTCTGTCCTTCACAAGTTATGGCTGTTCCAGTATTGGCTTAATATTTAAAGCTTAGGATTTATGTTCACATCATAGGTTTGAAATGGTTCTCTGTAGAAGAATTTCTTATGCATCTTGTTTACATGACTTGGTCTTGAGTTTTTTAAGTGTTCAATGACTTTGGGATGATCTCTACTTAGCAGCAAGTAAGCTACAGATGGGTGGGGGGGAGGTAAAAAAAATTATGTTTGGCATGGGGATGAATCAAAAAGGGACAATGAGCTTAGAAAAGGTGTGGAAGGGGATTTTTAATGTTTTGAAAAACATATGTGTAATATTTAGGGGAGTTTCCACCAACTGAAAGTTCCGAATGTTGTCACTAGTCTTAATGTAAATGAGATTTCCTCTCTGAGATGGAACTATTTTTTAATGTCTTTGAGCCAATAAATGATGTAGAACAAATTGACCTTTGCTACACTAAAATTCACTCTTTCTAACTAGACCTTTCTCGTCAGTTAAAAATCAAAGAAAAATATGTCTGTCAAGGTCCTTCTAAACCTGCTGTTTGATATCTGCAGTTCTGGAGTAGGCCACACAGAACCAGAACTTGAAACAATGTACCAAGAGACCCGATCTCCTTTCCTTGTGGTCTATTGTCAGTCTAGTTTGCAGCTGTGGGTAATCTAACTGTACTTTTCAAGACATCCTTCTATTTACCACTCAGCAACTCTTTTTCAGTAACAGTGAAATCTGTTGCCCCAATCACAATTGTATTTAGCCAGTGACTGAGATTTCAAGTCTTCTACGCTTTTACACAGACAGCAAGGGCTTGACAGTTAGAATATTATTTATACACTGAGTTCTGGCTCTGCAGGTTGTGTTGTCTTGCCTATTATACAGACAAACAATTTTCCATGCAGAAAATTGTGCATGTATTATTTTCCTTTCTCTTACTTTATGGTAAGGAGAATAAAATGAATACACACAGCCAGTCACACGATAAAGTAATTGAAGGTCAGGTGGGATATGGTTCTTGTATACAGGATGAAGTTTTCCTTATTTTACTCTTGGTGTCATGCCCACAACAATAAGCAGCTTTAAAAATTGACAGATTTATCATCTTGACATGCAATTTTCTGGGTAACTTTTCCAAATCTGTGGTTAAGCTATGAAGCTATTTCTATTTGGAAAAATAAACTGATTATGATGATGTACGGATTTTTTTACTGTATTCAATTTTTTTCCAGAGTTCTAACCTTGGTCTGTGGTACTGAGGATATTAAATTCCTGGGGCTGATAATTATGTTCTGTGCTTAAGAACTGGAGAAAAATCATGGTGGTGTATTGATGGTGTTGAAAATACTGAGATTTAGTCAATCTTTGCAGCAAAGAGTTGAAGCCTTAATGCATGGAATGCTTTTTTAGACAGAAATTATTATTTTAAAAGTTGGTGATATATTGCACATTGAAAGAACTGCAGCATTATAAAACTACGGGCTATGAGGTAAATAGGAGAAAGGTGTAAAATGGGGAACTGTCTAATCATAACCATGAGAATCCAAAAAGTCAGGTTTAAAGATCAGTGGTAAAATGTGACATATATATGATTTGCCTTATAAATTATTAAAGTTGAGTAATTATTTTGAAACAGCTTTACAGGGAACAGGACATTTTACTTTTCAGAATGACTATAATTTCAGGAGACATTAAAATAATTCTGTAGAGCCCAAAGTATTAAAGTCAGCACAGAGCAATTGTGACAAGTTTGCAACACTTCTCAGGTCTGCCTACTCCAACCCTGGAAGAGTTCCAAAAACAGGATGTGGCATTTCATAATTTAGGTTTTGGGCATGATGGTATTAGTTTAAAAATTGGACTTGGTGATCTTGGATGTCTTACTGGTTCTATGATTCTATGAAGTGTTCAAGGCCAAGTTGAATGAGGATTTGAGCAACGTGGCCTAGTGAAAGGAGCCCCTACTCCTGGCAGGGGGGTTGGAACAAGGTGATCTTGAAAGTCCCTTTCAACCCAAACCATTCCATGGTTATAAAGGGGAAACTGGCTTTATGAAAATAAGCATGGACCAGCAAAATAAGTTAATTTGCCATTGGGAGTGTTAGATGAAGCGACTTCCTATTATGCTGGCTAATTTTCAGTGACATTTCAGGAAATGTTTTTTGTTCTGTGTCCTTTTCTTGGGTACTAGAGTGGGTGAAGAAGTTCTGTGAACTGAACCAAGCTCCTGATGAAAGAGGAAAACTGTTTTAACTTCTCATAATGACAAGAAGTCGAGGAGGACAGTTCAAATGCAACAAGCTCCATAAACCAAATCAGTTGTGAGTTTGTACAAGGGTAGACTCCTAGTGCAGCTATCCATTTCTCCTTGTCATCTCTTTCTGAAGGACAGAAGGGAAGGACAGGGAGTCCTCCCTATCACTGGAAGTCGTGGTGAATTTTAGAAAGCACTATTCTGTGTGTGAATTCTTTTCAAGCCAGGCAAAGCCTGCAGTATTCTTACACTGGACAGTCCTACCTTTCAAATAAATGGTGGGCAAGAGTTAATACTGCCTTTCAATCTCTCAGGTTATGTCTTCAGCTGAGCTTGAAACAAATTTCTCTGTGGATGAACAAAGGACTCAATTCTCCTGGGCTACCAACCTAGCACTCTTCTCAAGTACAGAAGTCAAATATAAAACAAAGAAATCAAACAGCTGTAAGACCTGATAAAGTGTGAGCTGAAATAGGAGACCCAGAGGACTACAAGTATCATACAGCAAGCAAAGTATCATTCTCATATGAGTAGTGCATCCTGTCAACTGTATTACTGCCAAGACAGGAAAAAGTAAGCAGAAAAGAACATTTTGAAAAGAATGAAAAAAAAAAATTTCCTCATCAGAAAACCAATCTCCTTTTTGTTGCTGTAGGTACAGAATTTTGATAAAGAAATCAAGCTTTATAATAAGTTGATATAAGGTGAGAAGTATTTACTAGCCTAGGTAACTTCCTGTATCTGTCCTTGTGCAATGTAGATATGGCTGTAAAACAAGCAGAGAAAATTCCAGCTATCCAGAAAATTACCAAGTTGGCTTTCTGCATATTATCTGTGGTAGTACAGGAAGAATAAAATCCTTCCACTGAGGAGAGCACAGATCAAGTTAGAGAGTGCAGGGAATCACTGTTTGATGTTAAATAGCCTACTTTACTAACATGAAGCCTGTTGTCTGATCCAATTGCAGTTCTTCTCAGTTCAGCCTGCAAAGGGCAGGACTACTGTGCTGCATTCTAGAGTCTGGCAGGCAGGCAGTGGACCTTCACCTTTCGCCTTCTATTTCCGATTCATCAGAAGACTGGTAAGGTTGTAGCTTACTCTTGAATATGTAGACTCTAATTAATCTCTTAACCTTCAGAGATAAAGCAGAAATGATCTAATGCTGATGTGTCTGTAAAAGTGTATAAGCAGCTTAAATTTAGAGTCCAAGGTTAATGTCTAGTAAACTGATGAAATAAACTGGCTATCCTTGAAAAGTAATTCTCTTAAATGTTTTTAAGCCCTCAATCCCATCAACATCTGCCTTATTCAAATCTGATAAGAATGTTAGAATGTTCACTTCATTTAGTACAATACAGACTAATCCTGCACAGATTTATAGTGAGAATAATTTAAAATCCTGACCTTTTAGTATTGCAGCATTCTAGTCAAAAGGAATTTACACTGACAGTGGATTCTCTTCTAAATGGTTCAAAAGCACTGCAAAGAGCAAAAAGATGAAATGGCTTACCTGAATGCCATTTAGATCTTTATCTTTCCATTTCCATCTTTCACTAAACCATGCAGAAATTTTCTTGAAGCTTGGATGACTATAGTTTGACTGTTACTTTTTGTCTCTAGTCAGCACCAGTTATCCTTGCTGTTAGTGTGACCAGGTTCTGTAAGCCTGGCAGCAACAGAAACAGTTCAACTCTGTGAATATAAAATAGGAGTTTAAATTAATCTCCTTAGGGAACCTATTTTATGCAACTAAGTTTAAATGTTGATTCTTTTTTTTCCTTTCAGGCCTAAAGTTTTATTTCCTTGCACACAGGGTCCAAATACACTGTGGTACCAACATAAATGATAAAAAACTGAATTCAAAAAGGAGGACTGGAATGACTTAACAGTGATGTAGGTAAAGTTAACACCAAAATTTTTCACCAGTTAAATGTATCTTGAGCAACAGATTGTCCTTGTATTAGTGAATTCCAGTATACCTTTGGGATTATGCTAATATGACTACTCCAGCATTTAGAAGACTACAGCAGCACTTACCTAGTTAAGGGAAATTTTGTAAAGGGACAAAAGAACAGCAAATAGGTAACCTACACATTTAAAGGATTATTTTCTATTATTCTTTTTTTTCTCTAAGCCAAATATGGCATAAGGGTCTTATTACTCAAGATTAGTTGAGACTGCTTAAGGAAGATAAGTTCTTGTATTAAATCTGAAAGAGCAAAATTATATGAAAGATCCACTCAGAATTGCAGCCAGAGATGCATGAAAACACTATTTTTTAAAATTATATTCAATTATTGGGTTGAAGACAACAGCAACCAGGAGTTTTAAGTTACAGGAGACATGCCTTTTGTATAAAAATGATCAAATCCTTTAATTTTATACCCCATTTTTAGGTTTTATAAATTCTTTATGCCATGTAGAAGTCACTGAAGAAGTTTTAGTCAGATACTGATATAGAATGTCCAATTTTGGTTGTAGTTTTTGGAGGGGGATATCATACAAATATGAGTAACTTAGAAGACCTTTGGACCTTCTGTGAAAACAAAACCCTTTCTGTCAGTATTTACTCCAAACCAGAATTTTTGTTGTAATCATTAAACATTCATAAATGTTTATCCTTGACTTTGTATGATTGAAGTTATTTAATAGTAGAATCCTAGAAAGAGGAGTGAAGCTTAAGTGTATATGGGGAGATATTTGTAAACTGAGTGATCTTATGAGTTATAGATTGATCCAGTCTAATTCCTGACTGTAATATATTTTCTAGATACACTGATTGGAGAACCATGTCAATGTCAAATTGTCTCTGTACAGAAAATTCTAAGCCCCAGCTTTGCATTACTTGTTACATCTGAGTTATAATTCTGGGAATGTACCAAACTCAGTGGGACCTCGCCTCCATAGTTCTTCCAGTGGTTACTCTTAACTCTCCTGAGAGAAAAACCAGCAACTGAAATAATGCAATGGTTTAGTCAGAGGCTGATAAACTTGTTATATAGAATTTTTATTTGAATTATTTGACTGACTTATGAAAATGTTTCGTATATACAACATTTAATAGGAGTACATATATCATACTTTTTCTAATATATAAGCTTACCAGCAATTGTTCTAATGATTTATTGAATAACAGCTGGCTTTGTAACCATCAGTTTCCAGATCCAGCAGATGCAGAAGGGTCTAAAACAAGACAGCTCATAGGAATGTCCTAACTGCTTACGTACAATGTGTGTATACAATCATCACCTCTTACGGCTCTTTCCTTGCAGCCTCAGTGTTTGGTCAGATACATAATTGGTGGCATATTTTGGGAACATATAATTTCCCCATGAACTCTGACCAACAGAGCTTCCAGGGAAGTAATGGTTTGAGGCTTGAGCTAAAAAGTCCTATCTTTCAGTGTTAATGCTGTGTTACATTTCAGTAAAGCATAACTTTCACAGTTAGTTCTGCCTATTGTTCAGTTCATAAACACAAACCCAGTATTAATTTTAGTTCACACATCCTTGTGTGCTTCACTGTGTGTCAGTGAGCACACAATGAGTCTCCTCTTTGTATAAAGTTATTTCCAGCTAGAAATCATGGGGCTTCTGAAAATTATCACTCTTTAAGATACAGAGGTCAACCAGATCCTTGATAGACGAGAAGAAAAACATGAAAGGGTTGGGTATTTTTCCTCTTAAAATAAAAGTGGTCTGAGCCAAGTTTCATATGATCATTAGTTACTCATCCACTGAATATGAAGTTAAAATTGAACATGCACCTACAGGAATTATCTGATTTCTAGAGAGTCAAGACTGTGTATTTCCCTTCAGTTGTCAGTGCTTCTGTAGAAGCATATCCAATTTTGGTCTCAATGTGCACTGCTTTGTCAGAGACAGTGTACAGCCAACAGTTTTCCTATGAAGTTCTCAAGTGTTTACATATATCAGGATTGAAACACAGAGGTCTTCATCTTTCTTGAAGATAAACTGGTTGAATGATAGGGCTCCAGTTTCTATTCTACTGCAGGATTAATTAACCACAACCACCCAAAGACAGCAGGAAACACGTTATCACAATTCTCATTACTACATGCTGTTTTCCTATGGGCTATTGTACATGGCAAATAGAGAAATTAACACTGAGTGTATAAACATTATTAGTTAGCTCCTAACAAAAAACAAACAAACAAAGAAACAACACAACTGAGTACAATATTTATGTGGTAAAAACTGTTGCATAGTTTGGCATATTCTTCATTTGTTTTTCCTCATAGCAAGTCTGAAAGTAGTGAGTGACAGTTATTAGGCCTTAATGAAAATACAGGAACAGCTGACATCTAATGGATGACAATAAATTAATCTGATTATGGTGCTAGGCTATACAGACTAAAAAGATGTTTTTTGAGATATTTAGGGTGATTTAAAAAAAAATAACATGGTAATTCAAGTTAATGTGCTACACATATATCAAGATTTCTTTGACATTTAATCATAAAGTTCTACTTTGAAAAGCTGTAAGCATATATCATGGTACTGCAAATATTCAATAACAATCAAGGACCATTTTAAAAGAACAAATGAAACTGAAGTTGTCTAGTGTAGTCACAAAATTTGATAGGGGTTCTCATCAATTAAAGATGCTTCCACTCAAAGGCATTATTTTATTCTGCAACTAGCTAGTGATCCCTAGGACAACATGAAATTATATGATGTCTAGTTTTTGAGTCATTTTATTTGCCGAGGTTCTGGGTGACCTCTTTGTTCAAGCAGTTGAAATTTAAGTTAGGTGGGCACTGTAATAATGTTGGAAGTGGAAAATCCACTCAGCATGAACTTATTTTTAACAGTTCTTCTTTTTCTTAATCTAGTATCAATCAGGTTTTGCAGGCTAAAAATGTGGTTAATACTTGTTTTTTGTGAAGCTTACCACATGAATGTTGATAGTAAAGTTACTGAGTTGCTTTTCACAGGTAAGTCTAACCCATTCAACCATCTGTATTGTTTTAAGCACTATAAGAACACACTTTAAACCAAAGGGCAGATGGCAGAAGTTATGCATCCCATCTGATTTGTCCTTAAAAATCGTGTAACCACTAGAAAGGAAAGGAAATATTTTCAGAAGTAAAAGCTTGTTAATATTACACACTGCAGGAGCACACCTCCCAATACTTATGGCTCCACATGTGGCTATTTCTCACTGTAGTGCCACAAAGTTTCTCTCCACACAGCACTACCTGACTGCACACCTTGGTAAATCAAACTATTCCATAATGCTTGCCACTAGAAGCCTGTGAGAAACATTTTCTCAAAGACCAGTATTTCAAAAAGATGTGATGTTTCTATGCAAGTTTGTACCTTTCCATTGCAGTATGAAAAATGTACCCTGCATCTCAGCTAAAATTTCTAGTTATTACACACTGATATGCTGTTGTCAGGTCTGTTGGTTTTTTTTCCCCCTCAGCTGATCTTCAGCTATTATCATGTCAGATAGAAGACAAATATTTTTGTGGTCCCTGGAAAGTAATTGTCACGTTCTCAATCAGTAAAGGACTGTTGAGATGTGCACTGAAGTAGGCCTGTAGTGAAAGCATAAAATTATTCCAGTCAGTTTCTTATCTTGTAAAATGTACTTGATTGTTCTCTTTTGTCCAAAATTGACATTTTCAATAAGACATCAGATATGCAGTGTATTTAGTGCATTTTTTCATTCCTTTGTTTGTAATAGAAAAATATTATTTCCTCTTTTCTCAGATTCTTAACTTTAATATATTCTATTGAGATTTCCATTTGAAGACTGTATATAGTTTTGTTATCTCAATACTCAGTGGGGTCCATCTGACCACAGTAATCTCTGTCAATTTTAACTGAAAATTCAGCAATGATTACACAATAGAGTATTATGGCAAATATAGTTTCCTCAGAACTTAAAATATACAGCAGTAAGTCACTTTCAGAGCTTACTTTGGAACGGTTATCTTTTCATTATAGAAATTGAATTATATATAGACACCCAGGTTATTGTTCCTTTCTTCTATCAGCTTTTTTGCAAAAAACACATGATCTGTTATTTAGAGCCTAGCCTTAGGATGAACATCATTGTGACAGTACATTAGCATGGGGTAGAAAATACACATATTAAGGACAATAAATCTAAATGGATTAAAAAATAATAGAAAGAAATTGCATGTTATATGTACATGATAAAGACATAATTACCTTTTAATCCATGTTTTTTTATGTCCCTTCCATGAAATATCTATACTACATGTGCTGTCATGCTCAAATAGTCTGTAACATTTTTCAAGAGAGGTTTATCTAATCTAGCTGTATTTTTAGTGTCTCCATTTGTGCTTTTTCTATCCCTTAGAGAAGAAAATAATAGGCACATCTGGGGCATGGTTCGTCTCATCTGAAAAGAGACTTCTGAAATGTTATTGAACATATACTTTAAATGTGATAATGTGGCTTCTCTTATTTTTATTTAAAAAAATAATTAAAAAAAAGGAATAAGAAGCGAAAGTCCTTTCACACTGCCTGACTTGCAATGGGGACATCCATATTCTGTGAAGAGATGACATCTAAAGCATGTCAGGTAATAGATATAGTTTGGTCCAAAAAAAAACCACTTGACTGAGGGAAGAAGGACCTTCATTGAAGCTGAACAGAAAAATGTCTGAGAAAACCTGGGAGCAATTTCAGAAGCTCCCTTTTAGGTGTGTATTATAATATATGGAGATAGAATATATGGAGAGCATAATTGGTCCCCATAATTCATAACTATGAAATGCATTCTTTTAATTGTGGCACCTCAATCCTTTGCTCACTATAATTCTCATTCCTAGTTACTGTCTAGGGGGGCATTTTAATTACTACTTATTGCCATTCTAGAGGCATATGTAGAATAACAAGCTTGCAACATTTCCAGCCACTCTAGATTAATTTTCCTTCTTCTTTTTGTTCTTTTAACATTCTTGTGAGTACTACAGTAGTAACACAAATATGTCCTATCCCTCAGAAGTAACAGACAACAAACAAAAGCTGTAAGAAAAAAAAAAAAACAGAACAACAACAGCAAAAAAAAAAAAAAAACCCAAACCCCAGAAACTCATGGAACTTGCTTTTACTAGAATTTGCAAATATCATAAATTTTGGAAAAGTTGTATGATGTGTGCAACATGCAAATTTAGAAGAAAAATCTTGTCATACAACAGGATTAACAAATGTGCTGGTCATCTTTTTTCGTTTGAAAGAACCAGTGAATTTCTCAACAGAATTAGGCTTTAATTTAATTAATTAATTTAATTAGTTAAATTTTATTTGAATTAAGTTTAGAATTAAACTTCACTCATTGTTTATTCCCAACCTTTCTTTGTAAAATAAATATCTGCATTGCTTTGCCTTTCATCCCTTTGAAGCAAGCCAAACATAGCTTTTACCAAAGTTTTTCCTTCAAATGCATCATTAATCTGACTAACAAGCACTTATGTTCCCAGGTAATTGAAGTTACAACCTTTCCTGTGGATGAGAGTTCTCCTTTCCCTGACAGTGGTGAACAAGAGGTCTGAGGCCTCAGCTGTAGTGAACTTCAGGGAACCTCTATTCTTTATTTTCTCTTGAATGGTTTCTGGGGACTGTCAATGCCTGCAAACAGAAAAAAAAGTTTAATTCTTCACCAAGAGCCCAGTCAGCTCTCTGACTACTTCCAAATTTTGTAAAACATGAGGAAAAGCTGGTTAGTTTCTGTAGGAACGAGAATCAGAATGACTGTCCAGTGTTTTAAAGCTTTTTAATTTCATTGTTTTCCTTCTTTAGGTATCTGTGGACAGAGATATTTCTGTTAGGAATGGAAGTGAGTATAAAATTCCATTGTCACAGATGACATTTCTTTTTGCCACTAAGACTTTTAGTCAGCAATCTACAGAGAAAAAATCACAAAAATATTATCAATTTAATTCTTGTAAATTGGTTTAAAAACTTTTACTATACCCTATTTTGATAGTTTTTCTGGGATGAACTAAGGCAAAAAAGAAAAAAATACTGTATTTATTTCCATGCTTTATTTTTCTTATTGAAATATATATAAGAATATCTATATTTGACCTTCACTAAACGGTTCCTGACAAAGTTAAGGACATTTTCATTCTCATTCTCATTTTGATCCAACTCTCACCTGTTGTAGAGTAACTGTAGCTTAAGATGACTACCAATTCTGTTATAATGTTGTCGTGGTTTTAAAACAGTAACTAAAAAAAATTACTTATTTCCTGCTGTGAGATATGGATTAGAGCAAGAGCAAAACAGGCTTAAAACTTAAAAAGGAATAAAGAAAACCTTCTTTATTAACAAACTACAAGAATAAGAACACCAGAATAAACTTCCAGAAAACCCTTTTTATCCCTCACTACCCACCATTCCTTTGTTCACATGACAACATAGAGACAAAAACTTTGGAACTTTGGTGTTTTAAAGAGTCCCAATTCCTGCTAGAGTCTTTTCATCAGTCTTTGTAGAGAAACAGAAATTTTCTTCTGCTAATCTATGGAGTTTTCTACAAGAAAGCTATTTTTGTTATAGCTTTCTATTTTTCTGATGCCAGTTACTCAGAACTCTTGTCATCAGTTCACTCCTCCCATTCCACATCACTCTGAGGTGTGTTATGGGTCAATGAGTCTAGGGATGTCATTTAAAGGATGAGTTATTCAAAGGCAAAAGTTCTCTTCATCTGTCTCTGTGAGCTCCACTAGAAAACAGTTTTCTCATTGCCCCCCAAGGGTTCAAATCTTCGATTTACTCTGTTCCAGCACTTCACTGTATCACAATTACTCTACTTTTTACTCAAAATCCACACTTTGAACACTCCATTCCTCCCTATATACTCCATCATGAATTAAAGGAGTTTTTTCAGGACCTTACTGTCCATCTCCATAGCTTTAACAGAAAAATATTTCAGCTTATAAAGCATCTCCTTATTCTCTACCTCTTCTGAAGCTTCTTCTCTTTACTGTCTCTGATAGTTTATAAAGTCTCTTTACATGTTGATTGCTCTCTTTTTCTCTCTCCGGATAAAAGGATTAATCTGCAAGTCTCATCTGGGTAATGAAAAGGTTAAAATCTTGCCCAGGCTTTGTAGATGGTTCTGTGATCTCTGCTGGAGCAGCAGCTGGAGCTGTCTGTGATGGAAGGTTCTTCATGGCTGCTCTGGAGAGTGTGGTCACTGTCTCAGCCTGCCACAGGTCAAGAGCTTTTTTTTCCTTTCTTTACTCAGCAGTTTCTGGTGAATTCAGTCACGGCAAAAACTGCAGCCGAGCCAGGGACCGGCCTGGCCCGGCCAGAGCCCGGGGCAAGCCCCGCAGGCCCCATCTCCCGGCCGGGAGCCGCTGGGCCCAGCCCAGCCCCTGCCCCATGGGGCCTCATGGCCTGGGCAGGGAACGGGAGGCCAGCTGGAGCTGTGTTACCTTTCACAGCCAGGAAACAAAGAGAGCAAGAGTGCTCTGGCTTTACATCTTAAGGAGGTGTTCACAGGTTGACTTCACTTTCTAATGGTCAAAACTGCTGTCAGTTCTTAGAAATGACTGATAATTGGTCAGGAGAAAAGATTCCCATCAGTCACCAGCAGTTTCAACTTCTTTAGCTCCCAAAGATATCTTAAAGGTAAAGCCACCCCATGACAAATGTCTAGGTACTTTTGCAGAATTTTCAACATCGCTTACTGAAAATAGGGTGTTCTTTTAGATCCAAAATCTTTGGGGAAAATAATTAAATTGGAGTTACATCTCATTGAAATTTTACTTTCATGTTTTTAATCTATAGCCTCTGTGTTTTAATTGAGCTATATATTCACCAAGAAAACCTAGACTGGCACTATAAAGCCATATATTCATATTAAGAGTGCCTTAAAAATTCTGTAAAATTCTGTAAAAACTCTGTTTCTTACTTCAGGGGCGAAAACTTCTCCCATCTTTAAAGGGCATAAATAATGGCTTTGCACCATAAGAAATTATAAGGCATAACAAATGTTGCCTATTCATTGTCCACCATAAAAGACACTGCCAGATGAGAAAGAGATAATGCTGGTGGCAGCAATGTATTGCCAGTGGGCCAGCCATACCTTTTGCAGAAAAAGGCTGTCTTAGCAAGCTGTGTATCTAGTCTAGAAAGCTCCTTTCTCTGCAACAGGTGGGATCAGAGCATGTGTAATTACCAGCAATTTGCTTATCACAATCTGTGGTAAGTGAAGTACTTTATGATTACATGATAATACATTTGCTTCTTTGTCTGATCTGCACCTGCTCAGAACAGGATGGTACAGAGAAATTATTTTTGTTCATGAATATTCTTAGGAGAGAGAGAGAGATATTGTTCACTGAACTAATTTTATTTTATTCCTGTAACCAGGCTGCTACTATTTCCCATGGCAAATTTCAACCTCTTTTGGATGCACTGTATAATAAAAGGAGCAACTAAACCTGGCAAACTCTTAATGTTATTTTGTGCCATCATTTTTTCTCTTGGTTTTAGGAGCCTCTGCAATAGAAACATAGAAAAGCAATAACAGTTCAAATTCCAAAATCTTCCTGTTTCTTCTTATATATGTATAAAAGGTTAATGTAATATGTCCTCATGTGTCTACTGTAGGTATAGGCTTTTCTATTATTCTTACATAACTTCTCTAGAGAAAAATACCCAGTGCTTCTTCTTCTATTTCTTCTGTCAAACAACCCCAGAAGCCCAGACAATCCTTGATTCTCTAAGTGATGCAATGACATAATTTAAAGTGATTTCTGCATTTAATTTAATTTAATTTAATTTAATTTAAATAAGTTCTTGCTGTCTTAATATCTACAGTTATTCCTGAACCTCAGATGGTTAAAGCCAGATTGTGCTAGCTGGGCTTCATATAGATTACATGTGGCTTGACAGCATCAGTGCATCTGAGAACTCAGGGCAAGGATCAAATATGATCTGCTCCCCCTGCACCCCTCAAATACCACTGATGGGGCTTTAGAGGTGCCCTTTCCATTGGGACATAGTTTTTCACAGTGCTCAATGAGATTAGGACACTGTTTAAAGTATATTACTTGTGTTTGTGATGTGGAGCAAATATTTATATTCAACGTGTTTTTCACAGAGGTTTTGGCTTAAAGCTGGTTCCATATTTAACAGTACTAAACTGTTGAAATGGGTGCAGTTTTAAACTGCTTGTAATAATGAACTGCCTGGGACAGAATGTAGTCATGTAGTTGCAAGAAGTGTTTGACACTGTGTCAGGGTGGTAGTTTTTTATGCCTTTCCATCTTCTACCAGAAGCTAATTGGTTAATCACACTTAATGGTTGGACGGATTGATGACTGATCCATGTAAGGTAAAACAATTAAATATTTACATACAGTTAGTAATGCAATCAGATTCTCTGCAGCAAGTCAGGAAGGGAGGAGGAAGGGGGAAGCAGAGAAAGAAGGTGAAAAGGTCAGCAGTGAAAATAGAATAGAAGTGAGAGAATAATTTTTTTTTTCCTTGAATAGCTGAGAATGCATTTTCTGTTGAGTATTAAAGATTTAACGAAAAGATTATTTTTGTTTATTGGAAGTGCACTTCACAAATGCTTGAACTGACCTCAATCTTTGGGACAGCATTACATTTTCATATGAATCAAAATGCTTAGGCAGTTCTTTAGAGTGGAATTTGTCTAGTCAATGTTCCTTTTGCCTTATGTACTCTAACAAAATATGTTAAAAGGATGGTGTGGTGGCTAGACTAAAGAGGAGAGAGATAATACTCTAGACACTTTTTCTCTTACTTAAAAGGAATAATTTCATTTTCTTGAATTTCTAAGTCTACCTCTACAGGAGTACAGATGTCCACAGTCCTTTAAGACACTTGAATACTTTTTCTTTGTTGACACCTGATGAGAGTTTTGTAGAAGTTCACAAATCCTTTGATAAAACTGGCTCAGTATTTTGTGCCTATACTCTGTCATCTATGAGTGGTAAGGGCTAATTAAAAGTGTTGATTTCAACAACCTTAAGTGAAAAGCTAGGATGTGGTGCTGAAAGTCTAATACAATTGCATTACAATATTTTGACTGGACACACAGGATTATACACAGAGCTGAGCTGTTTAATTTTATTTTACCTATGGTACAGTATGTCCCTTAGAATAATAAATAAAGCAACTAGTAAATTTGAAACAAGATGGCCACCAATTTCATCTAAATAAAATTTGTGAAGAACAGGTTCCTAAAGCTTGAACTGTATGGCTTCACAAGGTACTTCAACCTCAGTGATCCTGTAATTCTACTTAGTAAGTCTACATAATGTTGTACTATGCAGCTTCCACTGGGTTATACCAGGGGAGAATTTATTTGAGACTTATCCATGCTGCACTCAAGGGCATACTGTGGGCCCTCAGCTGTAATTACTGGAGAAATCTGTACCAAAAAGAACATTCTGGCACACCAATGCATGGTCAAGCACGGGCCAAAGGTCCATGTGCTCCTACCTCAAATATGGACTTGGATTTGTACATAGGCCCATTTCTTTGATCAAAAGTTACAGAATTCTGAGTAAGGTCTGCACTGTTTATTAATGTTTCTTTTGTACAAAGTTCTAGCTGTAAGCTTACAAAGTGTTTTGAGGTGCAGTTTGAGAACAGGTGCTCAAACAATAGATTCCTCATTCTGTCTGTAAACACAGATTCATGCTTAACAATATACTAGCAATGTATAAAATTTGGTTTAAAACCTTTAGCTACCATTACCATTATCTATGCCATTAAAATATATTCAGCTTATAAACACAACTACTATAGAATTAATCTCTTCATTGCTTGTGTCTCTGTTAATGCAGTGAATGTATAAACAATTTTTATCATTGGACAACCTACATAATCATTAAAAACATCATTCAGGACATGACTTATGAAGAGGACAAGTGCATAAGACATGTTTTTAATTTTCATCTGTTTTAGTTCATATTGTTTTGCACTGAGACAGTGTAAGCTTAGAGAAATTATTTTCATACATTAGACATCAATTGTTATTTAGGTATGATTATATCATTTTGATTTCTACTGATAGTAGATTATGGGAACAGCAAATCCTATTTGGACAGAATAAGAGAAGATGATAATGGAATATTTGCTGCTTGTCTGAATTCTAAACATGTCAGGAAGCATGTGAAAATTAGTACAAACATCAAGTTTCTCATTTAGAGAAACTAGTCCAGAGGTAACTTCTGGGTGTTCTTTCCTGCTAAAGCTTCACAGAGAATGGGGTTAAGCTTCAGAATGGCTGTGGGCTTCACGTGGAGGAAGTAGTGCAGATGCAGAGCAGCCTCACACATGTCAAGGGACATTTTATGCTGTCTTGGACAAGACTGAAGTTATGGGCCAGAAGTATTTGTGTCCCAACTCATGCAGCCTCATGATTCCTCTTGTCTCCCTTTCTATTGCACCAATATGTAATCCTTTATGTATTGCTGTGATCTTTCAGTAAATCCAAATTTGTCTCAAAACAACTATCAAGAAAACAGGGAGAATGACATATAGCATGTGTAACTGCTAGTCAGGAAACAAAAATGTTCTATGTTTTCAGATCTCTGAAGGGTAATAAATGTCACTTGAAACACAGATAGTACTTATAGTGACATAAAACCAAAGCAAAATGTCCTAAAAAAACCCTTCATTCTTAAAACTGACACATACTGTATCCTTTTCAGCAAGGAAATGCACGTTGTTGTCTTCCTCTGTTGTATTTCTACAAGACAGCCTTGCTGCAGCTGTAATTTAAAACATCACAGCTTTTTCCTGAGTCAAAAATATTGCAACAATCATCTGGTTAGAAATAGAAGGAGATGAAAGGCACATGCTAATGCTTAACTCTACTCAAACTTTTTGTTTCTTCTTGGTAACTTATATGTCAAAATTGCCTTGATTTCAATTTACAAATTTTACATTCTAAAAGATGCTCACTGTCAATTTATAGAACAGATATGGACCCCATGTGTGTATAACTCATCTCTGCTATTTTAGACTTGATCTTCTCAAGTGACCTGGAAACTTCAGAAAAATAGGCCTCTTGATCAATGAGAATTGAGATAATCATTATTAATGTGGAAACTTTCTATCAAGAGCTCTTCAAATAGATTTTTTTCTTAATTGCTTCCTCACCAGCACTGGAAAAAGGAAGTTAATTTGCACAGAAATAGCAAATACATGGAAATAAGGAGGTTTCAGAAGCTTGTGAAAGTTATCTAAGCTTTTGTTGAAAAGATTTGAAGGGAGAACATATTCAGTCTGAACGAGTTCATAAATCCCCAGTCAGTATCTAATACAAATATGCAGGTCCACATTGAAAGCTCTAAAGATATCTCACTGCTATTTGGGACAAATGTGGGGGTAGCTCTTGCTAGAGAGAAGTTGTTCTGTAATCCCTTTATTCATGTTGATTTTAGGGGTTAAGAATCTGTTCATTTGAAGCTGTTAGGCTAAACTAGTCTAAACACATTAGCTCGTCAGATACGTTTTTTGAAACAAATTAATTAGATGACCTTGATATTCTACCTTATGCTAAACTGCCTGAGTTAAAATTGTGAGGATAATTGGATGTATCTCCCTACTCTACAGTAGGCATTCAATAGCAGATGGTGCCTTGATGTCTCATTTTTCAGAAATATGGTAGATTGCATTCACTAGTATGCTATAGAGTATCATCATAAATAATTGCCACTAAAGGAGTTGGCAAATAAAAAACATATATTATGACATGCATTTTAATAGAATTTTAAATGTTTCTATCTATTCCGAGAGAACTTGTAAAGTGTTGTAGACTGATTTAAAATATAAGATGTTGCATAATAATAATTGCTCTTATAATACATTTGTCTGCCTATCATTAGACCTCATTTTTCGTGCAACTTATTTGTGTGATATTCATGTCACACTCCATTTTTATTTCTAAGGTTCTCAGTTGCAGGATTTTAAATAATTTTTTAAAGTTTATTCATTTGGCTTTGCCTTTTAATTGTAGGTTTTTATATTTAATTAAGATTTTGGTGGCATCTGTTCCAGAAGTGCCATGTAAATGTTATGATTCATACATTTATGAATTATAAATATTTTGTTCCAACAAAAGCCAACACACAGAACTCCCAACACCTACACATAACTGGGAGAGCCATAAAGTGCCTAAAGTTTAAAGTGTATACAGTTTTTAAATGTAAAACTTTTCCATGTTTTTTGAAACAAAGTTAGAAAACCGTGAACTTCTTACTCACTAATTCTCATTTTACCACTCCATTTGTTTTAACACCAATATATTAACTCTTTGAAGACCTCAACAACTGCTTCCTCTGTGGAACACACAAAAATGTCATTTCCTCTTTCAAGTGGGCTAGGAATAAACTTCTTGCAAATTACAGTGAATGAATTGTTTTATTTTCAGATACCTGAGTATAGTTTATATATGCTCCATTGACTGAAATGAGAATTACATGGATGCTTTCTAAGACTTGAAAATTCTTAAGTAGCTTTAGATTTCTGGTCATCTTAAGACCAGAAGTGCAGATACAAAAATTTTGCTCTAGCTCTACCAAAAAAAGGTTTGTACTCAACTTTTCCTGGTTTATGTAAGGTGCATTTGAATGTTCTAATCACTACTCAACTCATTGGCTGACAGTTCTACCTTCACGGTTGCCTCGTTTAAGTATATGCTCTCATAGTAAAGACAGGAAATGTTCACATTTTTATGGTTGGCATTCAACATTTATTTGCAAAACCTTGCTGTAGACCAAGGATTGGTATATTGAATAAAGCGCATGGCCACCAATCAAAAAGGATTTTATCTGTCAAGCCCTCAATTTTCTCTGGCAAAAATAAAGGCACGCCTACAGAAAAATGTGAGAACTGGACAAGCATGGAAGCTGGATGTACAATGTGTGTATTCAGTAAACACCTGCATTTATTCCATTGAACAGTCCCTTGCTCCCCTGAATCCATGCTTAGCTGCCTCAGCATGCTTTGGCATAGAGCCATAAAGTTTAGCCTTCAGCTGCAGATGGTCATCTTCGTTGTACCTCTTGGAATTGTCCTGCACTATCAATTGATCATTTCCAGCTCTTGCACTGCAAAAGATGATTCTAATTTCATTCCAATCTCTTTTTCCCATGCCTTTTATGATATACAGATTTTAGTATCTTCTCTTTTCCAAACTGCATAATCCTAGCTAGTTCACCCATTCTTTATATGGAAGTCATGACATTTCCAAAATAATCAGTATGACTAAATTGACCTTGTTAATTTATGAAAGAAGTATTTTTTTTAATTTTCATTATTATAAAATTATTTTTCATTATTCTTAGAAGAAAGGAACAAAATTAAAGAGAAATACAATTGAAATACAATCAATAAATTATTCCTGAGAAAGGAAGCAAGACAGAGTTAAAATCCATCCTTGTTAACTCTTAATCTTTTAATGACATACTTAACGATTCAATGTAATTATTCTAATACATGCCTACTCATTGTATTGTGAAATGTACTAATAAAAGTCTGATCTAGATTGACTAGACAAATACTTAAGATCATAGAACAACTGAGGCTGGAGGGAACTTCAGGAGGTCTCTAGCCCTACCAAGTGCTCAGAGCAAGATCAGCTCTGAGATCACACCAAGTTGCTTGAGGCTTTGTTCAGTCTGGTCTTCAAAACCTCCAGTATATGCAACCACCCCGGGTAACCTGTTCTGATGTCCTTACGGAGAAAGTTTTTTTCCAGTCTGGACCCACACTGGATCTCTTTACAGATGAAATTAATTTATTTTTTTCCCCCGAATTTACTGGACAAGAACCTGCCCAGGGCCAGCGTGTACATTGACAGCTGGACAGTCAACTGAACTCATATTCATATCATTTTGAGATAGAAACCAGAAAAAACACACATGTGCCAAACTGGAGCTGGCTGACATACAGTGCATTTTTTTAATACCCTGGAGGGTATGGAGTCTGCATGTCAACTTCCCAAAACACAGTTTAAACAATAACTGCAATGTATGAACTACTACATGAAATGAATCTCCATCTGCCTGAACATTCCTGGGACTGTTTGTTCAAAATCCTTTTGAAGAGTTTTAAAGACAAATTGTGACACTCAGAAAGCAAAACCAATTTTCTCATGGATAAAACTCCATAGTGTTTTACACCTCTGCAAAATTTTTCTTATGCATGTTAAAGGGACACTGTAACTTGGACAAGCGTTAATAGTTAATAAGCTGACTGAGAAGGTAAAGCTTAATTCCAAGACAACTAGCAGAGCTTGGCTTGTTTAGCCTAGAAAAAAGGAAATCTGAGAAGGAACTGATTGCTCTCTATCATTTCATCAGGAGAATAAACAGAGAGAAAAAGGAGCTATTGAATTTAAAGAAGGGATTTAATGTTGGCATAGGAGCAAATGATGAATAAATTTAGGATGGAAATTCGAGGGTTTTTTAGACATCGTAAGAATGGCTTTCTTGAACAGATTTCCATTAGAAATAGTAGAGGCAGAGACCAAGTAATTTTTAAAAAGAATATAATAGTTTATGAAAGGCTTGCTTGTGACTAAAGATGACTGGATCTGATGAAAGATTTCCTGTTTGATATTCTTAGTTTGGCAAATGACCTTTTTCCAAGTCTCTTAAGGACTTATTCACAGAAATGCTAAACCCAGTTGAAATTAATTTAATCTTGTTCTGAGAGCAGTTCCTTCATCTGTAAAATGGATGTGCTACTTAAGTTGAATGAGCATTTGCAACCCTTAGGATAATTAAAAGGAAAAAAAAATCAGTTAAAATTAGGAAAACTTCCTGATATTTTTTAAAACAACATAGGAATGTCAGATTTCCAAGGTTAATTAATCTGTAATAGAAATAGGCAGCTAAATTGATGAGAATGTTTGAAAATCTATAATGCAGAGGTAAGTCTTTCTACAGGGGCTCTCTGGGTATTTTCTATGGTGCATGAAGGAATTCTGCTAGCACACTACACAATTTAGGAGCACTTATTTACTGTTTAATACTCATGGGGAACAGTTACTAATAACGTTTCCAGGCTAAGCATTTGCATGACATGACATGCTCATGGTGCAGGCATGTCAATAAGACTCAGTCATCATACAGGAGCTGAAGGTGTATTCTCTCTTCCCCCAAGTGTTGCTGCATTGCTGCATATAAATGCTTTTTTCCTAGGTTTTTATATAATTTCATACTGATGCTTTTCTCTTAAGTCACTGAGGTAGTAATTTCCATCTCTGCTTTTGTCTTTCTTACCTTCCATAGAAATAACTTTTCTTTCCTCTTACAGCTGAAAGGGCCAAGGTCAGAAAGCTGTGTTTTAAGAAAGGCAGGCTTTGCATTGCACGCAGCTGAATTCCTAAGATGAGTTATAGCAGTACCATCACTGAATGATCAAAACTTTGAGGTCTGCAGATCCAGCACCATGGAACTGCCCTACTCCAGCATCTTCAGTACCACCCGGGTTTGATAACACTCAGGACAAAAAATTAATTCTCTTACTCTGACTCCTTCACTGTAATTGCAATTCATGCACTAAAGAAATGGAAGCTTTGCCATTATTTCAGTGTAGTTTTGCTGCAGAAGTGCATTCTATTACGTGCATATGTTAGGAGCAGAAACATCTCTAATAAGAACTATGCATAATTACAAATAGAAAAATATAACATATATCTAATTGAATAGCAAGTTACCTGGGAAAGGAAGAAGTTTAAATTTATATCCTAAACAAAGGAAAATTACAGGAATTTACAGTTTACAGTAAACTGAGATGAGCCAGTGAGACACAAACATTTTTCTGAAATGGACCATTTCATTATTTAGCAGACATTTTTCAGTATGACAATAGCAATCACTGCTTGCAGAACAATCATGTCTGTGCAGTCAGCCTCTAAAATTTTGTGCTGATTGCTCCTTCAAAACTGTGGAGATCAGGAAACAAATGTAAGAGTAGGTAGGTTTGACAGCAGCCTATTTAGCCTTGGCCTTGGGTTTACATTATTTTACCTTTTGTTCTGCCTTGGTTTTAGTAAAGTTGCCATTTGAATTAACAGTCCTCCCTTTTCTTTATTAGTGACCCGTGAAAATGAAACAGGAAGTTATTACAACTGGGACTGTAAACCTTTTAGCTGAGGCAAGACTTTTGAACCTTAAATTATCTTCAAAAACAATGTACTGCATTTTAGATTGACATCATTACATTACTTGTGCATTAAAAATGGAAGAATAATGGTTAGGCGAAATCCTGAGCTTTGAAATACAAAACAAATTAGTAATATACCAAGTGATCCAGAGGCTCACATAATAAGCAGTACTTGCCTTCTCATGCTTTCCAGTAGGAAGTGCTGTAGTAATGTACATCATGAAGCAGTGGGGTTGGACTAGAGGATCTCCTTCCAACCCTAACAATTCTGTGATTCTGTATGCTAAATGCTAAATATCCTTTTGCAATTAGTAAACCCTTAAAAGCTATATAAGGACTGTAATTCTAAATGACAAATAATTTACATATATTATTATCGAATATTCTACATAGACAAGACATTGTTCAAATTAATTTACATTTTTAAATCCATTTATAATCTCTAGAAGAGATCAGCACATATAAATTTTTACTCTTTTCTATTACAAACTGTCATCTGTAATAATTTCGCACTTCAGTGTTCCTCCTGGATATCTGTCAGATTTATACTGAACCCATTGCTATTTTTCATGTTAATATTGAGATACTCAATGGATCAAAGAGCTTTAGTGAGAGTTTTCTCCAGTCATGAGCATTCCCTCCTTCATTTTGTATCATGGCATTTCCCTGTACTAATTTACTAAAACTTTCCATAATAAGAAAACTAGAACTATTTGAAATTAAAGGGAAACTATTACTCTGACTTATGCAAGTATGTTTTCTTATATATTTTCAGATACAAATTCAATAAAATTTCTTACTGACATCATTCTTCATGTTGCTGTATTACTATCTTCTAGCTCATTCCTTATTCTGAAAAAGGAGTAAATAAACTTTTGCAGTAATATAACTTGCCAGATATTTTAAAGATCTGATTTCTTCCTAAAAAAAAGCCAAAAAAAAAAAACCCAAACCAACCAAACAACAAACCACCCAACAAAAAAAAAAAAAACAACAAAACCAACAAAACCAACAAAAAACCTCCCTAGAGGTTCTTGAGATCTTCATAGTAATTAATTTAATTCTTTGTTCTTGCAGAAATGGGGACACAAAGCAGAATCCACCCAAACTTACTTTTTTAATGTAAATAGGATTTAATACACCTCCTGAATCTTTAATTCTATAAAATGGTGCCATTCTTAATGACTCCTCATTTTGATCAGATGAAACTGAAAAGTAACTTTTATGATAATTCTATAATTCTACTTATTTAATGAAGGTGTTTATTTTTCCAAAATTTACAACAATCTCTACTGACACTAAGCAGTTTTCCCCCTTCCAGCATTTGCTGTTTGAAACTGGCATTTTTTTTTTTTTTTTTTCCCTCAGGACAACTGTAATTTTCTCAAGAGGTGTATTAATGCTTGGAAAATGTCTAAAGAGACTTAATGAGAAATCACATGTGAGAAAGGATGTCATATTTCCAAGCACGACTGAAAGCTCACCATGACTTTGACCCTGATACCTTCTTTCCCGCTACTCTCACAGTTTCAAGTTAGTCACATACTGCTTGGCACAACCACATTCATCAAATCGACCGTTTTAAGTTATTATCCAGCAGTTTGCATTGTCCAAACTTGTTTAAACTTCACAGATATTTTTCCAGCTTCTCACTGTAATGAAACAAATAGCTGTGAGAGACCATAGACATAGAAAGAAATCTTGCATAATCACTGTGCGAGCCTAGAGGATTGCAGCTGACTGATGTGGCAGCAGAGCCTGAAAGTTTAAAATTACAGAGGGGTAGTACTGTCAATTCTCACCAACCCTATCTTGCCATCCCCTATCTGTCCTCCACCCATCTTGTAAAATCCTCAGTCCCAGCATGAAAAGTGCTGCCCTTCAGTAGGTGAGCAGGCAGGATTTTGCTCAATCGTTTTGGTTTTTTCAGATACACAGCCACCATCATTCCTGACCCTTCCTTTCAAGAGAAAGGCACCACTCTGTAGATACTGGGGCTAGCGTATGGCAGGTTTTACCCATTCCACAAAACATTTTCCAAAAAGCAGCAAATCCTAGGTTGAATGACATGCACAAGGTCATCCACAACTTCTTTGGGCAACCCATTCCAGCGTCTTACCACTGTCTAGTAAAGAACTTTTTTCTAATGTCTAATTTAACTTTCTTCTCTTTCAGTTTAAAACCCTTTCCCCTTGTCCTATTGCTGACTGTCTGTGTAAAAAGTCTGCCCCATTCTTTTTTATAAGCCCCCTTATAGTACTAGGAGGTTGCAATGAGGTGTCCCCAGAGTCTTCTGCAACCCCAGGTCCTTCAGCCTGGAGAAGAGGAGCCAGAGAAGAGCTGGTCCAGCCTTCTGGGCAGTTTCATGACCCAAATATTTTGATATAATATAACTAGATTGCAGCAAAGCACCTTTTGCTTATAGATTTGTCCTTTAGTATGTGATGTACCTTGGCTCAAGTGACCAACTACTTCCCAGAGCATGTAGGAAGTTTCTGATGGTACCAGATGATGTGCTTTTAGTTTGAGAGACAGAGGGCCCAAACTGTGTGAAAAATTCATTTCACTTCAACGTCAGCTGATGATGATGAAGTTCGTGTAAGAACCAGAAGATGACCTTTTCCAGAAGGCAGTAGCAAAAGGCATATTCCCAGACTAATAATAAAATATATTATTATTATTATTATTATTATTATTATTATTATTATTATTATTATTTATAATAATAAATAAATTGGATTCTAATACAGCAAATTTTAATGTGCTTGTCCTTATTGTATCTTTTTTATTTTGATCAAGTAACTACTAGCTCTTTTATTTTTTTTTTCTTTTTTACTTTAATTCCATGTTATCCTCCATATTTTCTCTATATTACAGTACAGAATTCTTTCAGCTTTTTCTCTTATGTGTAATGATAGATACAAAAGTGAATAAACTTACATGGTCTGTCATACATGAGGCTGAGACTTCATTTCTGCTGAAGAAATGAGGGAAGTCCATCAGCTGTGTGTTACCAAATTCTATAACAGATCTTTATTTTTATCTTCCTTATATTTATCTTCCATTTACATAGACATGAGATACATTCAGATATTTAGATTCACTGGTCCTTCCAAAGCCATTTAGTAAACCTGTGGCTAATTGGAAAATGGAGCCCAACAGCACTCTACTTACCATGTAAAATGAATTGACCTAATGAAGGGCTTATGGCTAAACAACTGGAGATTCCCTCTTTTGTTTTAGAGGAAATTATAGTATTAAATGCACAAATAAATTAAAAAAAAATTAAAAGTCTAAGAGGATTTTAGCACCTCCTTGTTGTTTGTTTTCTAACCAGTTATTAATTTTCATAAAGTAAAAAAAGGAAATAAATAATGTAATTAAAAATAAAAGTATGTTAATCTTCTATCCCTAAGCTTCCATTTAATGTCTTGAAGGATGATGCATTTGGATCTGATACTTATTTACTAGGGATGATTGCTTAGCCACTTACTGCATTAATATTGACAGATGTCCCAGAGAGATAATAACTGAAAGCATATCAGTATTTTGCAGTCATTTAATGTTAGCATATAATGCTACTTAATACATGTTGACTTCCACATTTACCTTCTCTGGTGAACTGAGGAACAGTGTGAGAGTTTTTTCCAGACTTGATTTGATTTTTCCATCAAATAAATGAAAAATGACAAGGAAATAAGTTTTCTAAAATGACAAACAATGTTTCATTTCACTAGTGGGGGGAAAATATAACATTAAAAGGTTAGTTTGTCAAGTGCATTTATACATGAAAACAGGTGGTTTTAGAAAAGTTTTGCAGCACTAATATGATATGAATTCTCCTCTCAAAGGCTGTAAATAATTCAGAGAATTAGGGGAATGCAAGTTTTCAACAAAATTTCACTTTTAAAAATTCATGGGGAAAAGAAAGAAATAAAGACTGATGAAGTCATAAATTCTACCCTTATAAGGAATGTTGTATTCTTCCCCCAAATATTCTAAAGCATCTCCTGATGTAGATGTGAAAATATTGAGTGACTAATCTCTGCAACTGCCCTTTACCAGTTCTCTCACTCTCAAATGTGTGAAGCATCTTCAATATTTATTTTTTAATGTCAAAGAAATACAAATAGTAGCAGTCATAGTAGAAGTAGTAGTAAAAAAAGAATAGAGGAGGAAATGTTTAATGTTTTTCTTGAGGACTGTGAACTAGTATTGAAACATACATTGTACAGGTACATGTTTCTGACATGTAGTTTATCTGACATGCAATAACAAAGCAGTATGAATATATGAATATAAATACCTGTTTCAAAATGCACCCTTAGAAACTCTCCTCATGTAGGAATGCCTAAATTAAAACCATCCATTCTGAAAATTTTCCAAGAGCTTGGTATTTATATGCCTCTTTTTTGATTGCTGTTAAATTTGAAAAATGTGACTAAAAATGTTTTGAGATGTTGGCTTATTGCCTGACTGATTTTGCCTCTGATATACCTCTGCTGCAGGGCTTGTAAAGTTTTTATCTTTTTTCAGTTGGGAAATGCAGAAAAATATTAAATATATTCATGTTTCAGTAGGGGAAAAAAAACAAACCCAAGAGAGAATACTCTTTATACAGCTGTAGTGGGTTTGTTTTTTCTTTCTTCACACACATGTCTGCTTTGTCCCTTACCATCTCCAGTCTGGCCAAAGTACTTCCATTGCATTTTAGAAAGCATAGGCTGTTTTGGAAGACAGAAGCTACTCTGCTTTACTGTATCTTCCTTACAAATTCAAGAATTCCCATAGAGTCATAGAACATGCTGAGTTGGAAGGGACTCATCAGCAACATCAAGTTCAACTCCTGGCCCTGCACAAGACACCCCAAGAATCCCACACTGCTCCTGAGAGCATTGTCCAAAATCTTGAGCTCTGTCAGGCTTGGTGCTGGGACCACTTCCCTGGGAAACCTGTTCCAGTGCCCAAACACCTCTGGGTGGAAAACTTTTCCTGACACCCAGCCTAAACCTGCCCTCACTCAGCGTCATGACATTTCTCATATCCAGTCACTGGTCACCACACAGAAGAGATCAGCACCTGCCCCTCTGCTTTTGCTCATGAGGATGTTGAGGACCATAATGAGGTCTCCCCCTGCATCTCTTCTCCAGGCTGAACAGCCCAAGTGACCTCAGCTACTCCTCATACAGCTTTCCCTCCAAACCCTTCACTATCCTTGTGCCCCTCCTTTGGACACTCTGTAATAGTTTTATGTATTTTTTGTATTGTGGCACCCAAAACTGCCCCCAGCCCTCAAGGTGAGGCTGTGCAAGTGCAGAGCACAGTAGGACAATCTGCACCCTTCCCCAGCTGGTGATGCTGTGCCTGAGGCACCCCAGGACACTTAGACAGAAAATAATAGTCTGTTTTTATTCACTACTGTTCTTCCTTCATCTGTTGCTGCAAAATCTGCAGTGACTCAGGAGCAGTCATGAGTCATTCTCTTCAGGAAATCTGCATCAAATGGGAACATATACATTGAACTTCCTACCAAACTGTGAATGAACAGAGTGGGGTAAATTCCCTGAGGAGGTTTTCTGGAAAGGAAATGGCAAAAAGGTTGGTTTGGAATAGGTCAATATGTGAAAAAATTATTCAGCAAACGGAGCCATTGTTTTATCAGGCTCACCATGCACCAGAATGGGTTGGAGCCTCAACCCAATGAGTACAGACTGGGAGAATTTGGGAATTGTGAGGTTTAGCTTGTTTGTTTGTTGTTGGGCAAGAGCAAAATATGTGAAAAAAAATGGGTATTTTATTCACTAATTCAAAGTATAATCTGATTGAAACCAATCCCAGAAGAAAAACTCTGTGTGTTCATCAAGTTAGGAGCTATATTTGTCAAACTCAATGTTCTTTTCCCATATCAGATCCTTATGTCTGTGAGTCCCTTTGGTCACCTTAG
Organism: Poecile atricapillus; assembly: GCF_030490865.1. Classification (NCBI taxonomy): domain Eukaryota; kingdom Metazoa; phylum Chordata; class Aves; order Passeriformes; family Paridae; genus Poecile; species Poecile atricapillus. Next base: position 138,692,745 of record NC_081249.1, on the reverse strand, counting down.
TTTATGAGGATAACAAGAGACAAATATGACAATTCTAGATTAAAAAAAAAAAAAAAATAATAATCCCTGGAGTCCAGAGGGAGGAACTTTGTTAGATGTGTTCTTATTGCTGAGACAAGTCAAGGTGTCTGACTTTCTCATGAAGACGAATAAGGTCTCCCAGGGATTAGAGTTCATTTCAGAGTGAAAGCTGGATGTCTTATATCAGTAGTGATCATTAGGGACACTTTTTGCTGGGTAGTATTTTTAAAATCACAAGCATCTTTCTTTCTCTGTAGAAACTGGTAGTTTTAACAAGGTAATCTTCAGTTTTATGCTGAGGTAAAGGAACATATTTTTACATACTTTATGCAATAATAAAAAAAACATGTAAACTAAAATCTATAGTTAGAGCTCTCATGATTAAATTCATTATAATTTATTCTGTGGCCAAAAATGGGTCACAGACTATGAACACATTAATTAAAAATATGTATATATAGAAATAAAAGCATCAGTAGTTAGTTTTTTTCTTTTCCATTTCTTCTGTCAAGCTGTTCAGCCCAGGGATTCTGTATTCATCAACACCCATGACTAACTGCACATTTTGAAAAATGTCCAGATGAAGTTTTTTTGTTATATTGTAATGGTTGCGTCATTCAGCGACCTGTAGAAAGAATTGCCTTTTTAACATAACTGGCAACAGCCCTGAAAATGTTGGCCCACTCTTTGCTCTTTGAATGCTGTAGTCTTCTAAACAAACTGTCCGGGTACAGCTGAGTTCAAATAGTAAAAATAGCAATGGTGAGATTTTCTTCCTGCTTGACGAAGAGGAAGACATAAAAAAAAGCTGTATGTGTGGGATAAAGTTGGCTTTACATTTATTTCTGATATATTGCTCACATTTGGAGACCAAGTATATCAGTTTTCAGAGTAGCTTTCTGAGATTATACAGAAACATACAAATTTTTTGATTGTGTTTCTTAATTCACAAGTTTAGAATTTTCTTTAGTCAGCTAAATCTTTATCTTTGCCACCTTTCTGGCATTGCCTCTCCCTCTTTTTATTTACCAGGTTTTAGTTGGGGTTTTGGATTGGTTGGGTTTTAAAGTTAATAGTTTTGACAAACGCTTTCATGTCAAGAAAACAATTTCAGATTAAATCTTATTAATATGTTTTGTTGGATCCAAAATATTTTGAGAAATACAAAATACTTTTTTTTCCCAACCCAAGATGCCATGGTCTCAGTAAACTCAATAGTTCCCTTTTGTTTCAAATAAAATAAAAAACACTTTTACTGATAGACATCCTCTTTCTCTCTCCCCTTTCCTTTCCCGGTTGATAACCACATTATTTTTCTAATTGATAGAAATTGATATCACAACTGATATTATTAATATCAATAAGGGTTTAGAAAGCTAATTGGCCACCTCAGAAAAAAATACAGTAGTAGCCCATTTTATGATTGTATTAGGTGAATGTAACTTCTTAAGCTAAGGTTCTTGGAGCCCAAAGCTCACATCAGAGTAATTTCCATGTTTCTCCATATCATCCTATTAACACACTTTAAATTTTTATGAGTAGTAACTTTTTCTAAACAGAATGAATCATATTCTGCCTAAGAAAGACTGAGAAAGCAAGTAGAAGACCTCCTGGTGCTTCAGAGACATGGAGAGTCATTTGACAAGAAACTGAGCTTATTAAGTAGACAGAAATGACATTTCTATTGTAAAGATGTTCTGTATTATATACAGGCAATTTCACTCCATTGCTTCATTCCATTGCTTAGACTTGAATCTGGTGGGGCTTAAGTAGAGGCATTTAAGGTTCTCAGCTGTTTTACATGTAATGTTATGGAAAACAAATAACAGAAAACTCACACCAGGAGAAATCAGACTTTGTAAGCTGTAGCTTCCATGATGCATAAATAGATTTCTTTCTGAAATCTCTGTTGCATTTGGAGCAAGAGTTGCAATCCTATTAGAAGACTTGTTTCAACTTACACAGTCACTTAAGCTTGGACTTTTACATGACTGATTAGGAAAATTCAAATTAATCAGTAAAAAGAATATGACTATCCCTGGAAAAAGTATAAAAAAAATCCTAGGATTATTTTTTTTTTTTTTTTAATGTATCATATATGATTTTTCTAGCTGACATTGGATAACTATTCCAGCTACAAACAAAATACCAAACAGATTTAAAAAAAAACCCTATAATGTATTGTTGCATTAAAGCAATGGCAATATAGATGTTGTGTTACAGTGCATGAAGTAGCAAGGAAGACTTTCTATTATGTTAGAAAAAAACAGAAGGAGGAATGAAACAGTTTAGTTGCACTGATGGAGCACTGCTCTTTGCCATTCTATTCACAGAGTTTCCATTAGAAGTTTTACTGTCTTGCAGAAAAAAAACCAGTCTGATTATCTTCTGGCTAGAATATGGGACATGTGGCATGTACTCCCAGGGAAGTTATATTTTATGGCATGAAAACTTTCTCCTACTAAGTGCAGGAGTACTGCCAACAGACTTGTGACTTGACTGTTAATTCAAAGTACTACAAAATCGATTTTGGTACCATGTAATAGCAATTAGGTCTCATTTTGGTATTGCCATTAACAAAATATTAAGGGTTTACTCTGTCTACAGTGTTTTAATGTTATAATAGGCAGTAATTCATCTGTGTTCATTAACCAGAACCATTTGTTCAAGGATTTAAAGACTTTATCTGAGAAAGTAGAACTGTTTAAGATGCAACTAAGTACATTTGTAAAATGCTTTCTTAAAAATAAATAACACGACAAAAAAGCAAATAACATCCCCTTTAAATTTTTTTAGACTTTTTCTACAATTTCAAACATCTTGAAAGTGATTCATAAAGGCCAATTAAAAGCTATTCTGTTGGCTCAGCAGGAGGGACTCATATATCCCCTTCACATAATCCTCGCTGGGGTATGATGAAATGGATAGAGGTAAAGGAATAGCAAGTTTCTAGACTTAAAAGTGACAAAGTATCTAGTTACTCCTCACAGGAACTGAAGGGGAGAAATCAATTATAATGTCTGTGCATCTAAAAATATGGCTTATACCTCTGCATGGTGCATTATCATCAGAGCTGAGCAGATGAGAGAGCAAAGAGGGAATGGGAGAGTGAGGAAGTGATCACCAGAGGATGCATTAGAAATTCATCAGGCTGAAAGCAATTTCAGTTAGAAAGGAAGAAAGAAAAATGTTTTGATGTTAATTCATTCATGCTTCCCCATTTGACTTGCAGTCAGGGCCATCCACTTTGCAGCTCAGTGAGAACAGGTAGAAGTTTTTATGCCTGATTCTGATTTCTCTTACTATTGAAGCAAACCAGAAATTAATCCAATAAAATCAGCCCAGAAGTACTTACATAAGATTAGTGTGAAAATCAGACCCCTTGACATAAGTATGTAGGATTTATGGCTATTTCTTTCCGACACCCATCAAGTCTTTGGACAGAATTAATAAATGTAATTCATAGTAGTTGCTGCCATAACTGCAGGCCATTTTATTCTTGGCTACTTCCTCTTCTAAGAGGGGAGTCAGATTTTACCTCCCCTTTCTGAGGAAGATACATATGTCTTTGGAATACTTTTTTTGTGAGATGTGTTCTGTTAGAGTTCTGGATGAAAGGGTCTTGGTTTTCCCAGCATGTCAGTCCATCCAATTATAGCAGAAAGTAAAAGGCCTGCCCTGATAATCATACCCACTCTTTGCTTATGAGCGCTGCAAGCACTGTCTGCAAAGTAATGACAGAGCTTCTGCTCTCCCTGTGCTGCAGTCAACTGCACTTTGCTACTACTCTTTAACTCACTCTGAAGAAAGTGCAGGCAATTCATATAAAAAATTCAAGAGATGCCCTTCTGTGATAGCCAGACAAGTCATCAGCTGTTATTTTAGATATCAACACCTTTCCAGTTAAAGCATACTTCGTTTTCAGCACTCTGCTATGGTAGTAGAGGATGCTGAAGTGCTGCTTATCACGGCTGGCAACTAGATCTTGTTTCATGTGATTTTGGGAATTCTTGAAAAGAATATCACCCTGTTCCTCTGCAACATAATTTGTCTCCCCTTTTCACACTTCATTCACCCCTCATCTGCAAAAAAAAAGAAAAGCTTGTTACCTTCAGAAATACAGCACAGAGAAACCTTTTCTCACTGAAAAGAGACTGCTAAACTGAGGCCTTTTAAAGGTAGAGTACAAGGCTGCTGAACTGCAGCTCCGAAGAGCAGCAGCTGCCTTGAAATACTGTGCTTGTGGCCAAACTGCCATAAATGTCTACTTTTCCACTGACTTAATTGGCACTTCATCCAAGAAGAGCAGGATTCATTCTTCCACACTTTTCTGTTCAGACAGAAGGAAAAGACTCTATTAGCTGCTTTGATGTAAACCAAACCTTTAGCTAGTTAACAGGACCCATCAATTTGTTCAGTTCACCTAGTTCAGGCTAAAATCAGAAAAAAACTTCAGCTCCTTCAGTGCAATAACTGAGCTGCAGACAGCTGTCAATAGAAAAGAGCTGAATCAGTGTACTTGATAAATATTTTGGACTTTAGCAGTAGGGCCACAACTGAAAAGACAGAAAAGTGCCCCTCCATAGCCACCCTTGTTTTTAGAAGCATCTTCTAATAATATGTTTACAAGAATTTCAATTCAACAAGCATTTTTTCCCTGAAATTTGTGCTCTTGAATTAATAGAAATATATTAGTTGTCATATGTTTATATTGCATAACATTATTCAGAGACAAGATTTTGACCCACCTATAACAATGCTAGAAACCATGCAAAAAAAATATTTAAGAAAGATTTGTGGTTTTAAAAGCTCCAGAAGAACAAGGTCTTCATTTGAGGTCAATTACTGCAACTTAAAGCTCTGTTGGGCTACACAATTTGGTATTCAGTATAAGAAGACTGGACAGAGATCCTCTAAAATAAAATACTTATTTGATCATGGCCTTTGAATCATGTGAGATTTTCCTGAGACCATTTTCTAGCTTTTATTTATCACAGGAAAAAGAAACAAAACCTGAAACTGTACACCATAACAGCTGTGTGTAGGGGTAATGTCTGAAACTGAACCAATAAACCTTCAAGCACAGCCTGCTGCTTGCTAGCTGCAACTGTTGTGGACTCCTTGTAAATTTTGAGAACACCTGGTCTAAATAAAAGTGGCATACTCCAAAATCCTCCAGTTAACAGAGACATGAAATACAGGAGACTGCTCTCACATTGCATTATTTAGCTTGGGGAAATGTAGGGCTTGGGGCTCTGAAAAGAAGATCATGAGGTAGAAAATCAGTTCCCAAATGAAGTAATCATAAGAAGCAGAGAATCTGAAAAGTAGGCAGTGAAGATCGTAGCTGGAGGAAAGATCCTGGAAGTGGAGGAAGATCCTTAAGACCAGACAGTTTCATGGAGACAAATTCTCGACATGGAAAAAAATGCTGGGGCCTCAGCTACTGCTGCCCAAGACAGGGTGACAGCAAGCAGCAGCACAGCAGGAGCTGGCAGGACCCTGCCTGACCATCTGTGCCAGAGGGGACCTTCCTGCCTGGAAGCGCCGACCTAGCAAGCTAGAGAAGAGTGAGGGAGGGAGCAAATACATGATATCATCAAGCCAAATAAAACTTTGAATCTTGTTGACTCTTAATTAATGCCCCAGGACTCAGCTCCCCCGTGGGCTGTGATTTACTGCATCCCACCCTCAACACAAGCAGTGTCAGATGTGGGGTGCAGTGAACCTTGCTGAAATGGCACCAGGGGCTCCCTCCAGCAGCAGCTGTGTGTCAGTGTGAGCGTGTCTATGTGCAGGTGGCAGGTGCACAGCTCACCACCTTGTTGGGCTCTATGGATCCTGGCAGGGAACCTCAGCAGGGATTTAACATGCTGGTAACCACAGGGCCTCTGTGGCAGCAAGCACGGCTGTTGGGCTCTTAATTCAGTGCATTTGTCTGCATAAAAACTGATGAAAAATGGATGCTGGTCTCCAAACTAATCAAAGAAAACAAAGCAGAATGAAACTAACATCCTGGTGCCATCCATAGTAGTAAGCACATAAATATTACTGTCTTCAGCATCATTTACTTTAGAATTTGTGTCCTCTGCTGACTTCTCAAGAGGCAAGATGATGCTCCTTTTAGGTGACCAATTCAGTTTTTCAAATAGGACAAACTGTGAGGTGGCATTACTCAGAATTTATACAGAGGGTTATACTTTGCCAAACAGTCACATATGTAGATGTGGGAAGTAGCAGTACAAACTTTGAATTGGTAAACATAAATACATAGCATCCATATAAGTGGAGATGACCTGGCTTAATTAAATAAAAAAACCCCAAAAAACAAAAAACAAAAAACAAGAAAGGAGGAGCATAGGAAAGATGACTTATGTGTCACATGGATAAATACACTAGGAAGTTACCTAATATATGAGTGTTTCCATAAATTAGAAAGCAAACACATCCAGAAGAATTTCATGAGCCATAATTCTCTTAACTATTAAAATGAGAAGTGCAAGTGCACTTCTGTTCTGTGGCTTAACATATTTTCTCTGTATGTAGGGAAGCATAAGCCTTGATCATTTGATGTCCCTTGATGTTTAATGATTTCTTGTTTAGTCTCCAATATTTTGTTCCTTGTTGTGCATATCCACTTGTTTTTTACTTTAAAGCCACATAAAAGTTACAATTGTTTTGATTTGTAAGTAGGCAGCTGTAAAAAAATCCCCAGGCTGATATTTTTTGAATTGCATTATATTTTCTAAGATATAAAAGCATATCTTTTAAAACACGGGTGGGTCCAACCCAACCATCAGTCTTTAAGGCTCTGCCATGCATTTTTGTCCATGACCACAGCTCTTCAGGATGATCCCAAGATCATTTATTTGATCCCCTCCACCGATTATTGCAGGGATAGAAAATATTATGTCAGAATCAAGGTCCTTTAATGGTGAGTTTGGTAGTAGCTCCTCTTAATATTTTTCTATGCGTCAGAGACCAGGAATTTAGGCGCATTGCCTCAGGGAGGATTATTTAATTTTTAGAATGCTAGTATGCATCACAATTCCCCTTTTTCTGTCTCCTATTGAGTCACAGGAAGAACGGTGTCCCCATTCTTGGAAAGGAGAGCAATGTGTTCAAATAATAAGCAGTGGGAAATTAGTTTATGATTCAATAGCAAGTTTGGAATCTGTGCTAGGGAGCCAAAAGCAGATTAGCTATATCCTTAACAGGAAATATTGCCATAGAAACTGAGGAATACTTGCTAGCTGGTAGAAGCATAAACTTAGGACTTATTTATTTTTGGGGGGCTTTTTATTATAAAAATCCTTGTAGTTTCAGCAGAAGCAGTATCTATATTCCCCTGAGATTTATACCTTTATTTTACATTTTATTCTTCATGATGTACTAACCTCTATAAACTTCCCTGGCCTGCAGAAGCATTCTAACTTCAATTCATTACTTCATCATAATAAAACTTATTTCAAGGTACATTAGGCTTCTCCAGGCAGAACACTAATATGATACGTTTGTTTCAAACAAACAAATGGAAAAAAAAGTGGTGATGGGAGGGATATTTTTTCATTCAGCACTCAGTGAATTGAGACTGTCTCAAAAATCTCCTGTTGGTTCCAGAGCTACTACCTGTGTCATGCACTGCTTAAAATGGATTGAAAGAGTAGGAAGAAAGTGATTCATAAAGTTTTAAGGGAGAAGCTGATGTCAGAAAACTATATCAGGAGAAAAAAAGAAAAAAAAAAGAAAAAAACAAAACAAAACAAAACAAGAAACCCCACAAAACCAAAACCAAAACCAAATGCCAAGAATAAGAAAAGGTATCAGGGAAATTTCACTTGGGAGATTTTTCCTGTTATTTGCTGGAACATGTGGCAGAGCCCTCAAAAGGGTACATTTATACACATGAGTAAGAGTGGAGGTGATCATCACCCTTCTGTCTTTTCTGCACATGCAATTTTTCCAAAACCAAACAAAATGCCATGGTTTAACCCCAACTGACAGCTAAGAACCTGGCAGCCACTTCCTCAATCTCCACCACATCCAGTGGGATGGGGAATAGAATTGGAAAAAAAAAAAAAAGGTAAAACCCAAGGTTTGAAATAAGAACATTACTAATACTAATACTTATACTAATACTAATACTGGAGAATAAAACACAAGAAAAACAACAGATGCATATAACAATACTGATGTGCATCAGCTTTTCCAAAATTCGAGTACAGGAATGATTTATGTAAGCTGATGAAGGATAACTTCAAATACACAGAAAACTATGTTGGATGCCACTAGAGCACAATAATTTTCCTAATCCAAAATATCACTTTTAAGAGTGCATTAGTACAAAATGAAATGAGGACATTCAGACCATAAAAGCAAACAAGTGGAAGCAATTCATCAGCTAAAGTTCTATAGTGCATCAATTTTTGAATGGAACAAAAAAAGGAATCATACATTAAAGAACCCTTGGTAATGTGAAATTGTCCCTTCAGTTAGGAAATTTGTCCTCATCTTTCAGTGCTATGATCGAAACTGAATGCTCCTGCCTAAATATCCATATATCTATGGTAATAGAAAGATGAGAACTTTCTCAAGAAACATGAATAAATTTCACTGTTCAGGACAGCTAGGTGAAAAAGGAAATGCCAAGCATATGGCTCAATAAGCCAGCAAATTTATTAATGTAATTTATCAGACAACTGCTAGGCATTATTTTATTCACTGCAAATATGGTACAGCTGTTACAAAGACAGTTTCAGCCCATTTTTGGACTCTTCCTAATTATTTGTTGTTGCAAGAATTAGAAATAGTAAGTATATTTACATCAAAGATAAGCAATTTCAACTCATTTGTAAAAATATTCCTCTTAGTGAATTTTCAGTTTTATCTTATCAGGAGGCATTTCTTCATGCAAATATCTATATAATGCACAAGAAAGTTTTGTCTAGTAAATCACAGCAACTCAGACTTAACCCCTTGATCAACTGCCTTATATCACTGACTTGTTTATAAATAAATTTATATACATATATATATCCTTTCTAGTTTGGCAAAAATTCCCAATTCATATCCCACTGCTCCTCTTTGGTTTTCACTCTTACAAAATACTAGGAGCAGGATGCCCAAGAACCAAGGCATAATTTATTGTCAGTCCTTTATTTTCAATTATTCAGTGCATGGCACTGCAGGTACCTTTAGAAGAGTACTACTCTTTTTTCTTTATGCTTGGGGTAAGTTTTTGAAGAGGTAAACATCAATTTAAAAAACGGAAAAATAACTCCAGTAAAAATGTTTGCTTTGCATGTCTACATGTTTTATGATTTTATATGACTAGAATTTCATTCTAGAAAAAAAATCTGTTGTGTTTGTGACACTTGCAAATCACATCAAGTGAAATACTAGTGAAAAATGTGATTTTATTTTTACAAACAGCAGCTACCACATTATGGCATATTTGATATCTCATAGTAGTAGAAGAAAAGGAGGTGAAATATTTCATAATAACCTTCTTATACAGGTCGCCACAAGCTGTCCCTACGAATTGTGTAGAGGATCAATAGATGCACTCAGTTCCTTTTCTGTGAAATGCAATCTCACCTTCGGTTTAAAAGCAAAAAACAGAGACATACAGATACACAAATTCTCCAGCCTTTCACCTCCATTCTTTTTAATTGAATGCTTATGTGCATTGGTCTCTCAGAACTCTACTGATAACAAAACTCTTTTCAACTCTCTAAGCTATGAACTCTGTTTCCAAAGACACTGCATCTTCACTGGCATTCTTCTTCAAAAACTATCATGGCTTAATTTTTTCCCCTTTTCTTCTCTAGCCCTGTGTAATGCTCCAAAGATTTTTCTTTCGGCTTCTTAAAGAGGCAGAAAGAGGTTTCTCTATTTCTCTTTTTCCTCCCCTGCATTGAGATAAACTTGAGTGACAGCCAGTTGAGGGGATTAAAATGGGACAAAAATAACTTCAGATCAAACATTAAGCTGATATCTTTCTTCCTAGATTATCAGCAGGATATGTGAATATATGTTTTTGGTTAAGTCACTGTACAGCAAACCATCTGCTTTTGATTGCAAAGTGACTGTAAAAAATTTAATTACTTGTAACACCTAGCAAATGCACTTCAAAAAAACCTAGGAATGTCTATGGTGCAAGAAATGCAGATAAAAAGTTGCTATTTATTATTTAAATTAAGTTTAAGTTAAAAAATAAATGGCTAAACTTCACTGCTGCATGCAGGCCTCATACTGTAGAGCGAAGCCCTGCCACAGCGTAGGTCAAGCCACACATTAGGAGCAGCAACAGGCTCTCAGAAGGGCACAGGCTCCTGGATTTTGTCCTGAGCTAAGTGGTCAAGGCTTAGGGAGTGGGAGCCAAGAGGAGGGACCTTTCACTGCAGCCCTGGCCCTTGTTCCCCTGAGCACATGGTCCCACTTGTGTCCTTCACCAGGCATAAATGGGGCTTTGGGAAATGGGACAGCTGGTTGTTCTGCACTGGGCCAGTTCCAGCTGCCCCCGAGGGGATGGGAGCACTCTTTGCCTGCCAAATACTTCAATCAGTCAGAGGAGTGTAAAGTGCCTCAGATGAGCTTGATTTAATACAGGGTGGTCATGGCCATGTGAGGGCCATTGGGGGAGTCACATGCTGGTGATAATGAAATTATGTCAGTCATTATACACTGAGGTCATCCTCCAGCTTGACATGTTGCCTCATCAATGGGGTTGAATGGGTCTGAGTTGAACACACAGTGAAAGCCAAACAAGCTGAAAGTGCGAAGAAAGGAGAAGAGATGTTTCTCTAAATGTTTCTTTATGTGTTCTCCTTTTTGCTTTAATACCTGAATCAGTAAATAGATGTTTGTTAATTGACACTAAATTAATAGTCAACAGCAACTATGACATATACATGTTGTGTGATTACAAGGCAGAGTTCAGTTGTGAACTCTGTGGACAAATACTGGAGAACAGTGGAGGGGAAAATCTGAGTGTGCATCCCAGAAAATGAATCAATGTTTCTGTAGTTTCTTGTCTGAATAGACAATCAGTCTGTGGGAACACGCTGCCACCCAGCTGTAAGGGATACGTATGTCCCTCAGGACGTGGTGTGCCCTGCTCTTGTGTCAGTACCTGGTTCCTGCAGTGAGTTTAAGGTGCTTATCCATCAGAGGCTTACTAATGCATTTAGTTTTTCACACAGTAAATTCTGTCTGTGCTATAATCAATGGGAGCTTTGCCAGTGTCTTAACAAGGGCTGGGTTTTCACCTTGGAGTCAGCGGTATTACTTTCAAGGTATAAAGAGAATTATGTGTGTAAACCTAGGGAGGGCAAGAACCAAATTTATTCATGGTGCCTTACATTCCTTTATGGATTGATCTTGGGGTTGCTACATTTTAGTTACTGTAAAGTTTGTTTTATCACATCAGTTTGTAAATTCACAGAATAATGGTGAGACTAAAGGTGAATTAGCAAACTTTCTTTATGCAACTGCAAGGTTTTAAATTGCCTATGAAATTGCTGTTACACAAAATTCTGTTCTCAGGGTTTACTTACAAAATGGGTAGGTGAAAAACAGGTAGAACAGATTCTGTATTTCAATACACGAGACATAGATTGCTCATATTTAAACATAACATCTATAAATAATTCATATTTTAGAAATGCGTAATGCCACTCATTAACTGTCTTTATCCATTTCAAAAGGGAGACTAATTTGCTAGATTTCTGTTCTCTTTTAGTTCATGTAGGAGATAAAATGTAATTTCTAGGGTAGATAATAGAAGTTTCCTCTGTAGGTAAAAAAATATATATGGATCATGAATGATGTTGTTTGAATACTGAAATCTGGTGTAGTAATTCTCTATGACTTTGTGAGAGCAAAATGTCACTCAATGCCTTTAAAAATGAGTGTAAATCTAAAAAAAGTTCAGATTGACCACATTTAAATGAAAGTAACAGCTGTCAAATCCTGATTATAAACATTTTGGACAATTCTGGTTATAAAATATCTCATTGGTGTTAAGTTAATGCTTTCATTTGGTTTTGATCACCACCAGATCCAGATGTGTAAATTGTGCTAGTAGCACAAAAGTGTCCTCTCTGATGCTGTTCAGCAACATCCTTTGCTGTTATTCATCTCCTCCCTCCTCTTTTGCTCTACTTCATTTTCCTGTGCTGTGCCTCCCTTCCTTCCCAGACACCCTGTACACCCATCTTTCAGCCTCAGTTCTGCTCAGAAGATTTCACATAACTATGGGAAGATATAAATGTTGGGAAAAAAAGTGAAGCTCACAAGACTGGTGACATCCTGCAGCTGCAGTATTAAAATTAGCAGCGCCTTTCATGCTAAAGAAGACCTGATCACCAGCAGTGATCATATGAGGCATACTCCATGAGGAGAGTGTAGAATGATAGTGAGCTGAAAGCTTGTGTGTCAAAGTCAATTTATCTTTGAGAATTTTAGGCCACACAGCAAAGTGGATTAAGGAATTCGGCCATCAACAAAGACTGGCAAATCTACAACCTGTCAGCAGTTTCTCTGCCTCAGCTGAGCTGGAAAGAAAGGAATTGATGGTAAATCAATAGTGCTCAATTGTCATTTGCAATACTGCATAATGGCAACACTGAACAAACTATTAATGATAGTTCTAAGCTTTGAGGAAAGCATAGAGTAGATGTAACTTCCTGGAAATAGATTCTAATTATCCATGTGTTTGGCCATTAAATTTTTCCTTTCCTGATGATTTTCCAGTATACAGAAGAAGGGGATTACCCTTTTGTACTGCATTGAAATCACAAATATAGATATGACTGTACAGGATCCCCGGTTCATTTCAAGGTACTATGGCACTACTAATAATTCTCTCAGAAGAAAATGTAAACAGTTAGAGTAGTCATGCATCTGTGGACATCACTGTGAGAGGATATACTGAAATGGTGTATAATTTTCTATATCAGTTTAGACACTATGCAGAGGAACAGATGATAGCAATGCATATGTGACCATATCCCTGTGTTGCAATGTCATCCTCGAGGTAGAGAGCAGGGCTGGAGCTCTGCTTTGCACTCCATCTTTAGCTGACAAATATTAAATGTTTGTTTGCTAACCTGTGAAGCTAAAGTACATGTTTCTGTGTCTCCTGACGGATATTTTCATAGATACAAGATGTTATTGACCTAGTTCATCGTGATATCTGAAGGACTTTATTGTGGTTTCTCTGTGAGATATAAAATCAATGAATTCACACCTGGGTACACCTTTATATGCAAGCTTTAATATACTCATCAGATAGGAATTGTTGATGTTCAGCTTCCAATTTCTCACATCTTTTCCTCTGTTACAGCACAGTGCCCTAGGTTTTTTCCTCCATTCTTCTTACAAATATATATTTGCTTTGTCATCTTGCCTCCTGTCTTTGATCTGAAAAGGGATTCATTTTGATGGGCCACTTACCCAAATGAGCTTGTGCATAACATGCCACAATCAGTCATTTATAGCTTAAAATTTCACATCTTTTTTAGAAAATATTTTTTCTATATTTCTAATTAAAGTAGTGCCTTTGTTCAATTTATTCCTAGACTCTGATAAGCACAGAAGAAGAAACTAATGAATTTTGGTTTTCTGAGTTATTTATTGTATATCGAACACAGAAATACACATATGCAAAGGCACACACACACCCCAATTTCAACAGTGCTGCCATGATCGTATTATTCTCTCGGATAAACAAGAAAAGTTGCAGATGTTATGTGGTAAACAGCAGATTAGAATAATTTTATGTTGTTATTAAGTGTGTTAAGACAACAATACCTTGGTGTATCTTTCTCTATTCTGGGCTGTACCACATTAAGTGAGGTACACTTAAAGGAACAGTGTGATGTTCCTTTATCATTGGTGTGAATGGGGACTGTGAGTTTCATTCTTGTTTAGCCATTCCATATGTACAATTTGCAAAAGAGTTTTCTGGAAGCCTGAGCAAAATTATCTTCTTTAAGAAGAAAAGCATGACAGCATCTTTGTAGGCAAGATGCTAAGAGATAATTATGCATTTACTGATAACCAAAAAACCAAAACTGTGTGAAATAAAACCTCACCATACACAATTCTACCCTTGGGAAAAAGAATGAGAAGAGGACGACACTGTAAGTGCTAGTCATATGACAGAATGCACTATTCAAAGGTATTCAAATATTAGAGTAAGGACAGTTAATGTGAGAATAAAACAGGAAGAAAAATATGCACATTTAAATATAGTCATGCTTCTACTTTGGATACTTAAGCTAAATCTATTTTATGTATTATGTATTTTTATGCATTATGTGTTATGTAGCTTGTATATACTCAAGCTTTCTTTTGAGCATCCTAATTACCATATACTGTATTGTATAGGTAATTATGTACTTGTATGTACCATACAAGTGTGCTTCTCAAGCAAACAAAAAACCCCAAATCTAGTCAATGTGTTCTCCTTGGCATCTGTTCAGACGGCACACAAAAGAAATTTCCCCCTAAATATCACTGTGTTATTTTGACTTTGGAAGTACATAAAAGTTTAAATTTTCACTGCCAGACAGGTATATTGTTTTCAAAGTTCTTAGTCTAAAACTATTCTTTGAAGAAGCCAGCATTGCAGGCAAATTTTAACTTGCTTTTCAGAGTGTAAAATCCAGGTGCATTCTGTCTTAATGCAAAGAAAACAGAAGGAAATTGTGCGAAATATGGTGTATGGTAGCTACATAGATCAACATTAGGAATAGTTCTGTGTTAACCTTTTATATGTTTGAGAGGGTTTTTTTTTTTAATCCAATATTCTAATTCTATATTCTCTAACATCCTTTTAGATCAAGTATGGGTTCAGTCTTCCCTAACTGTGGAAGATTTGACCACTGCTGGCTTGAGACTTTTTCACCAGTTTTCTTTCACTCTACATACCTCTAAGAAATGTGTTGCTGTCATTTTGTGGTGAGGACATTGCTGAGTCAGAATAGCAATAAATTGTGAATAATGTCTCTGCAAATGAGTTATTCTAGCCCATCTCACGAGTACTTACATGCTTGAGTGACTACAGCCAAATGCTTTTCCTTAGTCATTATGAAATCCCCATTCCCACCTCTCATATAATCCTAGCCCAGCTACCTCTAGTTCTCAAGTTTGAGTACTTGAAGCGATGAAACAAGAACAGCAATGATTCACTTTCAGATGTGCCTACGCAACAGCAGAATCCTGCCAAGCTAGAGAAGGAAACGTCCAAGGTCAGCGACAGTGCAGTGGAGAAACTTTGTGAAACAGATGCTAACACCTAATTCTAACAGAGATTAGCAATCAGCTAAACTGGAGGTGCCAATTTCTCACAGAATATAGTCCCTTCTTGATGAAGTGTTCTATTTTAGAAGTTCTTTAAAGCACAAGGCATTTCTAGTCCTTCATTCAGATACACAGTAAAGAGTACCCAAGTTACAAGAAAATTTATATTACTCATATTTGGGTTTCCATCCTAGCTTTTGATTGCCTTTGCATTTTTTTAGCTGTGCAGAGAAAATGCCCCTTCCCACAGCAGTACCTTAACTATAGAAATAGACTGTATTTCGCCTGTTTCTCCTATCTCTGCACTTTGACTTCTCTTCTTCCATGGCCCAGCTTTACTGGGAAACACCTATGATACCATTGTCTAAATCCTTCTGCAATTTTTTTTTTTTTTTTTTTTTTTTTTTTTTTTTTTATGGTGTATGGTGACTTGAAGGACTCTGGGAAAAAAAATCAGGTCAAGATCTCTAATTTTTTGGATTAAACTGACATATCATGCTTCTTTCCATTTCCTCTTAAAGAGAAAGCAGTTTGTGAAGAGGAGATTATGATTTGAGTCATGAATTTCAAAGAAATCCTAATATCTAGACAGGAATATAAACTGTCACAGACCTCTTGTGCTTAACATTTGGTCCTATCTATGCTTCCCCTGTTGCTTCCTATTGCCAAATGTTTTACATTTTCTCAGCTGCTTTTGTACAGTACTTAACATTTCCTACGGATTACCAAAACATTTGGGCATGTCAGTTGAGGCAACAAAATCATTCTACTTGAGTAGAAACAGCAATGTTTTGACTTTATTGCATAATACATAATACAACATATATATTTTGAAAACATGCATTAAAACCAGGTATTAACAGATTTTGTCCCTCCTAAGTGATGATAACAGTTACTATTCTAAGATGTCTAAAATACTGTTGGGAACGATGTGTAAACTCTGTAGTTGTTAAGATTATTACTAACTCAAGCTGTAAGTGGAACTGCTGTGTATTATATGACTGTCATTTATGAGGAGCAAAGCTAAGAATATAAAGTATCCACAAGAAGTACAAATTTTGGTGTGGGACATCCATTCTCTAATAATACAGGAGAGAATTCTGTAACAATGGGGGGAGTGAGGGAGGGGAATTGGGATTCCATTTTGGTGTGCTATTAGAATTTTTGTCTTTTTGCAAATTTTTGCACTATTTTTAACTTTGATGATACGGAATTGGGAAGAGGTGCTGACTCCTTTGAAGGCAGAGAGGCCCTGCAGTGAGTCCCAGACAAATCAGAGAGCTGGGAAATCATCAGCTGTGAAGTTTTAACAAGTCTCATTGCACCCTACAACTTTCCCACAAGGAGAAGAAGAGAGGCAGACCTCTTCCCTGTGGTGACCAGTGACAGTAATGGAACAGCATGAAGCTGTGTCAGAGGAGGTTTAGGTTAGATATTTGGGAAAGGTTCCTCACCCAGAGAGTGTTTGGGCACTGGAACAGGCTCCCCCAGGGAAGAGATCACAGCACCAGCCTGAAAGAGCTCAAGAAGTGTTTGGACAATGATGTCAGGTTCATGGTGTGATTGTTGGTGGTGTTTTCTTCAGAACTAGGAGCTGGATTTTGATGATCCTTGTATGTGTGCCCTCCAACTCAGGATATTCTATGATTCTGTGATTTATATTCAGGTAGTAAGAAAACTGTAATAATATTTTAAGATATGAAGGATATCTAATGTATGTTACTACAACTCTTGTAGTTTAAACATTTGTTAAAGATGTCCTAGTAAAAAATATAACCTATCCTTAGACATTCACTGCAGAGGCCAGGAATCAGCTGGAAATAAGCAGGTCTTTACAACTCAGTTTACTGCCTTGTGTGATAGGGTTTCTGCTCTTAAATTACATGCATGCAAAGACAAAAAAGTGTCATCGATTGGTGTGGATGCTTTAAACATAAGTACAAATCAGTACTTACTTTGGAATAAATCCAGGTATGTAACCTTTTATGACAACAGTGATATCCAAAGTGGCTATTGATACAAATACTGTTCTTTTCTGCTGTTAACAGACAAATAATTACTTCCAATTCTTACAAGAATAAATGGAAGAGGATCCTAAATAGCAGTGGAAAATAATAAAGATATTGCCTATAACCATTTTAACAGTTTATTTCATACTAGGGATATCAATATACAGTTCTATCTCTGGGGATCACAACATGAAAAGAATACACAATGCAGCTCCCTGGTTACCTTAATTTTTACTTAGTTTATTGTAAAAAGAATATTAGCAAATGGAAAACAAACTGAAACCCAAAAGGTTAGAGATAACAGCACTTCAAGCAGAACTCTTTAAACTCTATTACAATTTCACAAAATGTGAAAAATACTGTAGAGAAATAATTTACAAATCAGTGAGAAGCAGCATTGTTATTATATGATACACCAAAATAAAGTAAAACTTAGATGTGAAAACTTGCAAAAGCAAGAACAACGTACCATGAACAGGTTTTAAGGGTATATAGAAGAGACATCAGCATATTTCCTCAGGTGGATAAATTTTAGAAATAGTCATATGAATTATGTTAATTTTTTTTTGTACAGCTCATGAGAAGATATAGATTATTGTGCAAAGTGGGTAGGAACTGCTCAAGCCCTTGAATAACCAGTGTAACGTCACCCAGACTAAATATTCACCTTGTAATAAAATCTTCAAGTTCTTTTTTTCAAATAAACTTCCAATTTTACATACTACTCAAACAATACAACAGTGAATTATGTAATAAAATTCCTCATTTACTTTAAAGAAATGCATAATTTGACCCATAAAGTCCTAATGCTGACATCTGGTGCTCTCAATGGGTCTGCTGCATGCATTTTTTAGTAGGCTTTTGTACTACTGTTGTTATAATAAAAATATGGCCTTTAAAATATATCTTGATGTTGTAGATATTTGTGCATTTTATGTATTTGGTGGATGAGTAAAAGGAGCTTAATGGGTAATAAGTAAAAAGACATTACAGTTCATTAATTGTTGTGCTGTCTACTATGGAAGGAGATTGCTTCAACACTGATATGAAAAAGAATGATTTCAGGAAGAGGAGGAGAGTTCTGGCATTAATTTCAATGAGAATAAAATAGGTTTGAAGACTTTTGGCAGGAGAAGCCAGAACATTATGGGGACTCCTTCAGTAAACAATGTGGGTATAGCCACCCAAGACTGAGTTTACTGGCGTAGGAATAGTCTGTTCTGCGGATGGTGGTCTGGTGACAGTTCTGGGCTTAATTTAGTAGTGTGGATACAGCCTCTGAGATTCAGAGTTCATATACAGATTTGCAGATAGGGAATTTCCTTAATCCACAGATTATTCAGAGCTAATTCAAAGGTGCTAAACAGCCTATTGTTAACAGACTGTTTTGTGGGTTTCTGTGGTTCCTCAGTACAGCTGGAGAGCATTCTATTAAGACAAAATGCTGCATTTGAGCATACTGAGTCATTATAATATTCCTTTTCCTTCCACTTCTGCTTTAAAATGTAACACTGCTGATGGCAAAGCCCAAAAACCTTACTCAGCACACCTTTACTTACAGCTTACTTGCATTGAAGAGGTTTGAGAATAGTACCGTGCTGGTGAGGGTGACACCAGTGACTTTTTTAACTAAAGAACTAAGCTTGAAATCAATTAAAACTCAACCATAAAAAGTAACTGGGAAACAAATAGATTTTGTTCCTTAATATACTCCTATTTCTTTTACACATTAAATTCTTTGCTGATTTACAGTCAGCTCTAAATTTATTCTTTCTTGATCAACGTGACCCAAATATAGACTCAGATAAATAACAGACTATAAAAAAGGGGAAAAAAATAGGAAGGGAGGAAAATTATTCTCTTGATTGAATGGTAACTATTTTCTGACCTTAAACAGAAGGATCATAGTCAGAAGCTGGTACACTCAGAAAAGGAATTATTAGAATATACTTTGATTTGCTTTGGCCATGACCAATAACATTTATAGAAACAATCCTGTCTGGGCAGAAAAATAGATACAATGACCCAACAGGTCTTTTCCATCTCTTGCTCCTATTGTTCTGCTATTACATAAAATACATTAAAAATAAATTTGCGTAACATACTGGAACATCTCCAAGCAAGCCATTTCAATCTCTGAGGAACAAAATAAATATGTAATTTAAATACAGCCTAAAAATCTATTTACTGATCTGTCTGCATTTATTCTTCCACTGGAGATTAAAAAATGAATCTTTATCAAAGAACTCTCCCTAAATAATGTCAAATCTCTGACTGAAGTCAGAGGAAACACTAAGGCTTTGTCCTTAGAACATATTGCCTTATTTTTAAGACCCACAAGGGCAAGTTTTGAAAGTAGAACTAGTCTTAAATTTTTGATGAATTTCAACAGGAATCTCTTTGGTCATAATACCATGCTCAGCTTTGAAAAATGCAAATACTCATTACTTAACTAGAGTCAGATGCAAGTATTCTATTGAACAGAAAATCAGCCACAACGGGCAATAATTTTTGAAAAATAAGTTAATACAATCTCCACTTGAAACCATTCCTTGATGAACTGAAAAACTATTCATGTACCCTGGCTGTTTCCATTAGATGTGTTACTAACCTGCCACAAAGAGACAACAAAGGAGGACAAAGCTTGTAAATGACAAAATTGCACCTTTGTGGGTATCTCCTGCATATTGTCATCTTTGCCACAAGCTTTCTACCTGAGACATGGTGTCCACGTGATATTCTGAAGAATGGTGTTCACATTCCCTTCTCTACTAACCTTATTTTAGACCTCCTTTATTGCCTTTTCTCCAGTATGTACTGTGCTGGGTATTTATCTGACAAACCAGGTTTGTTAGAGTCTGAGACACCTCAGAGGCAAATTAATATGGTGAACACAGACATGATGGGGAGGGACCACTTTTTCAGCCTAACTTCATATGGTATAGTAGGATTTACTTATTCAAGCTCAGCATAGATTGACTTTTCTGACTGTGAACTTACTTTAAATGAGGTACCTATACATTCCTACACTGAATTTTCCATCGCTTTTACCAGATTGTTGTGTTGGCTTGGTGCAACTGTTTTGTTTCCACATGTTCCTATATGAAGCTGTTTAGTTATCTTTGAACTTGCAGTACCAAATTTTATATGCAAAAGACACCAGACTGATCTGAAAAAAACATACTGCAACCATCCCACCTTAAGCTCCTTTTGGGCATATACAAAAAAATGTGCAAGATATACATAATTTAAAAATGCTAAACAGCTACTGGTTTATACAATACATCATGTAGCTACTGGAACAAGCTGCTAGACACTAAATGTTCACCACCCCTATAGTAAATATAATGAATCTTTCACCAAGTTTTCATGGATCAGATGGAGAAAAGTGAGCCTTCTTTGCTCTTTGGATCAAGTTGAGCCTTGACATTGCTGAGCTGCCCTCTGCCTAATCCCTACTTTTTCCTTTTACGCTTTGATAAATTTTTCTGATTATGTATTTCCTGCTGAATGCTTGAGCTGCTCACAATCCTCTGCTTGCTAAGTTTTTGGTTTTTTGTCCTTGTTTTTTCCTTCCTGTCATGTTTCAACTCCAGCCAGAAACCATGTCGCAGCTTCTTGCTCACTTCCCCCACCAGAGAGGGCAGAGAGAGATGAGAAGACTAAGTGGGAAAACTCGTGGGTTGAGATAAAAACAGTTTAATAAGTAAAGGAAAAGCTGGACATGCAAGCAAGCAAGCAAAACAAAGGATTAACTCACTGCTTAATGGGCAGTGGTTCAGTCTTCCCCAGGAAAGCAGGACTCCATGACACTTAATGGTAATTTGGGAAGACCAATGCCACAGCTCCAAACCTCTCCCCCTTCCTCCTTCTTCCTGACACTTAACATACTGAGCATGATGTCCTGTGGTCTGGAATATCCCTTGGGTCAGTTTGGGTCACCTGTCCTGGGTGTGTTTCGTCCCAGCTTCCCATGCACACCCAACCTCCTCGCCAGTGCAGCAGTGCAGAAATCAGAAAAGGCCATGGCTCTGTGCAAGTACTGCTCAGCAATAACCAAAACATCTCTATTATCACAGTTTTCAGCACAAATCCAAAACACAGCCCCATACTAGCCACTTGAAGAAAATTAACTCTACCCAGCCAAAACCAGCACACTTCTTTACCTTGTATGGAACTTTCTCACTGTTCTTTGCTACAATTCAGCTATTTTCCTGGAAGTCAAGAACTTGCAGCTGTGCTGCAAGGAGAACTTGGATCCACATTGACAGTAGAACTTGTTCAGGCATGTCTCTACCTCAGTTTTACAGAAGACTTAGGAATATGATACAGCGATACCAAAGCTGGAAATCAGCACAGGAATAATAGGATTAACTGACTCATTTTTCTTCATACCTAAGGAAAACCATAGCTATTCTGCCATGAAATACAGCTGAGCTATTAAACTTCGTCAGATCCAATTTGACTCCACCATGCAGTCAACTCATATGTTTCTGAGTCTCTAATACTGTTAATACACAGCCTGGCTAATTGAAAGGGGCATATCTGATAGTATTATGATTATGAAAGCTCTAGTATTTTATGTGGTAATTCTTGAAGAAAGGACATTAGTCTTTGCTACTTAATGCTTAACATGTGGAAAGGACAGAAGTCAACAACTGGGGCCAAATTACAGTCTATCTCTTAGAAATCATGTCTCTGATAAATTACCTCAAGTCACAAAGAAATAACCTTCACTTATTAAGCTGTAATAATTTTTGATTCTTCACAATGTTATGCAGCTGTTATTGTCAATTGGAATATTTATTTCTAGTTTGAACATTTCTAACTCGTTATGGTGTGTATTAAATACCACCTCAATTCACATTTAATTATCGTCTCCTAAATTAAAGAAAGAAAGAAATGAAAGATTATGAAGACTTCACAGACGATCTATCTTTCAATCACTGGGTCTTACTATGATTTTATCTATCAGATTAAAGGGCTTCTTCACTGTATTTTTATTAATCAATTTTGAGAAAGACAAAAGGAGAACTAATAACCACAAGCTTAATTAGCCAGCTTGTTTTGTAAATATTGGAAGAAGAGATCAAAAATCATAAGGTAAAAATTGTAAACTATGCATTCTGTGAGTCTATTAGAGGAAATATACAGAGGAAAAGATAACTAATGATGCAGACTCAGAATTTCTATTAGAATGCATTTGTAATAGCAAGTGTGTCTGACAAAGCTAAAGTAGGACATTGATATGCCTGTATAACAGGAAAAAAAATCCACAGGCTGCTTCTGGTGGTGCAGTGTAAGAGTATCGAACATCGGTGTTCTTTGTTTTGTTCTTTTCTAGGGGGAAACAAAGTAATGTATTCTGAAGATAAGTTACTCTCATGTTGCTTTTAAGCATTTTTATTTTAAGACTTCCCTATTTTTACAACAAAAACATATGCGTTGCTCACCTTTCTGTCCATCTGCCCTGCTTTCTTATGGAGACAGATATTGGGAGTCACTATCTAAAGATAGAAGAACTTAGTAAAAGAGTATTTCTTTTTATTAAAAAGACCAGCTTTAACTTTGGGTTTATGTTCTTAAAAATATATGGCGGATGAAAGAAAGAATTAGAAACAGAAAAAGAATGAAGGCTAATCCTCAATTTAGCAGCATGAATTAAAAGGATCACTTTCAAGGCCTGCTATTTTTTTTTCCAAAAATCTTAATAGCAACATCTCTTTCTCAGTGTGATCCTTCTTATCATTCACTAAAGAAGTGTTCTTTTAAGAAAAAGAAGAAGATATGAGAGCTTCAGTAAAGTTATCAAAGAGCATGATGTTGTCATACAAATTAGAACAAAAAGACCTCTTCATACAGATCTGTCTATGAAGAAATCAGAATTTTAACAGCAGCTGTGGCCTATTGTTTGCCTCATGCCTAATTATCTTAGAGAACAGGTCTTTTTAGGCTTGATTTTAAATAATATATTTATATATAAGTATAGTTTCCTGTGTCCCTCTTGACTTTCTTCCTCTTTATATTTCATAAAACATCCGATCTGCTGGTCTTGTGCCCATGGCCAACCATTGATTTCACAGTAACAGCTGGCAGCCACGGAGCTCCACTGCCAGCAGGTCCTCCCTCCTTCCCTCCTCTGTGTCAATGAACTCCAGCATCTGAAGAACATGCACCCAAGAGAGTTTTGGAGTAGTTTTAATTATTCAGTTGAGTTGTGGTGTTAGAAGTGATTCAGATGTCCTACTAACTAATCTTACATTTCCATCCCATGTTACTTCAGGGCCTTGTCAATTTCCTTCAGTTCCCTGAGATTTCATTTTCACATTACATTTTTGTCACTGAACAAATGCCATAGGAAGTTTTAGCAAGTTTCTTTGGCAAATCTTATTTTAGTGAAAGGTATAAGAAGCATGGAATGAGATTTCCCCAGACAACTAAGACAATAAAAATAGAATGTAGATGTTTAAAGGGAATTTCGTTCTGATTTCCAATAAAACAGACAAATTCACCTTTCTCTTCCTCTTTCTTGTTCCATTTTTCCACCTCAAAGTTTAATAGAGGTTATAGTAATGTGGTTTCAAATAATACCAGAGGATCTAATTATTCTTGTTAAGAATCATGAACTACTTCTAAGCAGTACTGCATTACATACCATTTCAAATCACATTTAATTATTATCTCCTAAATAAAAGTGAGGAATGAAAAATTATGAAGACTGCACAAACGATCTATTCTAACTCACTCCCGAAACCTTGAGCTGCTAATTTGATTATGAATTAAAACATTTGTGGGGTCTAGTAATTCCATTGCAATTTTAATTTTAAATATGCTGACTGATGGCTCTGCTTCACTTAACAACCTTCTGCAGAAAGTGGAAGATTCCTTTGGGGGTTTTTTGCTACTTTTCCCTTTAACAAAGTGAAGAATACTTTCTGACCTCAAGTTTGAAGTTAACACAACAGCAGACGAGAATGCTGAAATCACAGCTGTGGGTTCATTTCCTTCCACTGAGTGAATTTCTTCATTTTAGATAGGTATAGGACCAAGGAAGTAATATTACAGGCAAAAAGGGAACTGTATTTTTAGCAGGATAAGTTGTGTATGCTTCTGAGTATCTGAAATTAAATTAACGCTGATTGTTTCTATAAATGCTTCATAACTTCCCAGCTTGGCTTGATGACAGAATTTGAAGGAGTGGGGTTTCTTTTTTTCCTTCCCAAGGTAGATCAATATTTTATTTTCCACTTAATTTTTAAACCTCTTCCCTTCCTTTTCCTTAAACTGACTGCCAAAGGGATAAAATACTGGGATGGAAATATTCAGGAGTTACAGAGTAATAATAATATTATGCTTTTGTCATGTCTACTCAAAGACCAGGGAATAAATGAAATATTTGACAGATAAAAGTACTGAAAGATACTTATTATTGAAAGATGTTTTTCACTTCTCCGGTGCAGTTCTGTTGGTTTACAAAGAGCCTCGTATAACCCAGATAGCCCTGCAAAGTTAGAACACTTTACTGTGACATCTCTTTGGTATACATGGGGCTTGTACTGATATTTATGAAGAACATACAAATGGCACAACATGGCAAGTTAACTTGTATTCTTTCAGTGCAGCAGACTCTGCCTAGGATAAAACAGGGACATATTTTCCTGTATTCTACTGAAGAGCTTCTATGGTTACATGGAAAAGTTTCTGCACTTTTCTGTGAGTATGCAGACCTGACAGGCATTACTGTGTCTTTGGGAACTATTTATATGCTGGCTATTTTGAATTGTAAGATATCAGAATTATGTCACTTTAAAAATATCCAAACAACTGAGCTGGTAACGTCATTAACAAGAGGAGTACTTTGGACAATATTGACTTATAGTAAATCAGCCCAAATGAAAGCAGCAAGTTTTGAGCATCTACCTGGAGAAAACTGTCAGGTAGTGATGATTTTCATAAGACTTTTAATTGGACCTGTAATACGTGTCCTCTCTATGACAGGTTTGTCCCTTGTCTCTCTGGCTTCTTTTTAATATGAAGGACATTGCACAAATCAATGCACAAATCAAACAATGTCTGCTTTCTCAGGATACAGAGAGAAGAAGAAAGAATCTATAATCTGTTAAGTCACATATCTAGGTGTGGTTTCCTGTTGGTTATTGAGATCCTGGCACGTAGAAGAGACATTCATAAGAAAAGGTACTAAGGATATATCCTGGATCAAGCTTTAAATAGTTCCCTGTTGAAAAGACTGTATTACCCTTTCCCGACTATTTCTGTGGCACTGCACTAGTTTTAATAAGCATGCAGATTAACACAGAGATGACCCTTCATAGTCCAGGGAAGATTCTTCACAAATGTTACTAAACTGCTTTCAAGTGTCCAAATCTGTTCAGGTTCCCTTCCCAGTCTGCATTTTTGACAATGATTGGACAAAAATAAATGAAAAACTTTGTAGCCAACAGCCAAAATTGAGAATGCCACATGAAAGCCCTAAACAGACACCCTTTGCTTGTTTTCTGCTTTGCTCCATGAATCATGCAATATGTTCAGCCCATGGGCAGTCAGTCCACTGCTTAATGTGTAATTAATAACTCTGTTATTAATCATTATTATAAGACATAAATCTGCCCAAACCTTCAGAGAAAGCCTTTATCTTTAGACTTGGTTCTGAGAACCAAAAAAAATAAAATTAGAGTATGTCATTTCACTCCTGGGCACATAAATCACCACTGAATCTATTAATATGTGTCTTGTACTGGTTTTTGTTTAGCACTCTGCCAAAGATTTAGGCATGGCAAAGTTTCACAGTACAGTTTTTGAGGGTGAAGCAGACTCAGATTTCATGCACTTTCAATAGATGGTCTGTCTGAAAGGCTTATAAGATTGTGTTTTTTTGCAAAGCAGAGTTTTCAATTCTGGTTGCACTGTATAGCCAGAGGAGTTACTGAGTTGGATTCTGTTCTGTCTCACTTGTAAAGTGCTGCCGTTACTATAGGACTGTTCTCTATAATGTCTCTTAATGTAAATATTTATTTTCAAGTAGCTCATAGAATTTCACAAAAGAATGAAGCAATAAAAATTTAATTCATCAAAATGAATGCTGTTCAACCTTTTCTGTGGTGCTGTTGTTTGGTGAATTTTTATTACTGAAAAGTTAAGCATTTAGCTTTAGTTCACAGTTACTCCTTTTAGGTCTGTAGCTGCTTTTTCTGCTGGGATCTATTTGAAATGCCTTAGTAGCCTTAACACTACTGCAACCTGGACTATTATCTTCAGTTTTCTGTATCTGAGTTTCTCTTATTGTTTAAAAATATAAGGAAAATAAAGTGACATTGATCAATGTCTCTCTGAGTTAAGTACAAAGAGGACAGGTAAGTTGATGGTATTGAGGGTCTCCACCGATAAGAAACAATATTTAGAAGTATTCATCTGAGAAAACACTTCCTCTCGTGGTGTTATAATATGCTTTAAAATTCTGAAGTGGAAGGGCTTACTCTAGTACAAAAGTGGATATTTCTAAGATTGTAGCAGTATCTTTCCCTGTTTTTCTTCTGCCTTGTAGATATTAAGACAATTGGGTTTTGTTTCCTGCTTTTCAAACAGTAGAGTTTTGCAGGTTCGTTTGCTTGTGGTGCGAGTGGATCAAGGGTCTTAAGCTGGAATATCAGAATTATCTCTTACTGGTGGTATTGGCATCACTTAAGTGCTTTGAAAAGAAAATAGCATTGAGTGAGGGAGCAGGAGATGATGGCCTGAAATACTTTAGCCTACACTGTTAATCTGAAAATATGCTGCAACCACAAATTGCACAGGATGAAGCAAGTTCCAGAGTTGCCTGGAGCCCTAAATAAGAGAGGTAAATAGCCACAGTCAAAAGTGGGGAGAGGCTTATATATATATAAATATATATGTAAATAAATATAAAGACAAAAATATATATTCATGTGAAATATCCCTGCTCTTCCAGCCAGCAAATTCAGCGCTTGCTTCCATCATAACTATTTTATTAATGGGTTAATGGAGTTTCTGATTAAATGAAATTATTGAAATTGATAAGGGGAAGGAAGAGGTGCCTCCTCCACCTTAGTCATTCAAAAATTAGTAGTCTCTTGTGGATGCTATCTTCATTTACCTCCAACAGTTCAATTAATCTTAATTAGCCTAATTTATTAGGAGATTTGAGTGTGTGTTATTTAGCTCAGAAGATTTTGTGGTGCAGTCCAAACAGACTGAAAAAGAAGTGCAATCAATTAAATGATGTAGGGAGGAAATGAAGACTTTTTCAGTAGGATGCAGGCAATGTGTGATTTTAAACATGCATTGCACCTTTAAATCTTTACTATTTCTAGCAAAGCAGTTGAAATACCTCTCTGAAGTCACTCTGCAAACAGAAGCAATGCAGAAAATATATTAGACCCAGCATTTCCATGACAGTGCCTGTATTAAAAATGGATGGACAGCTTCCGAAAACCCATTGTTTGCTGCCTCCACAGATAGGATTCAGCTAATGAAACAGCTAATTAGATTTTTGTAATCCTGTCGTCATTGTTTGAGAGTGACACTTCACTTGAATTCCTCATGTGGATCTCTTCAGTCTAGGAAGGAATACTTTTTTTCAGGCCCATTTGGTTCTTGTCACTTTGCTGGAATGGCAGTTCCCTCTGTTGGTGTAATGAAATCACTGCTTCCCCAAACAGAACTATGTCACTCAGCATTTAAATAGGAAAGAATAGGAAAATGAGGATACGATTAGTCAAACAGGCCCTGTGTTCAAAATCCATTTCTGAAATCAAATAGTAGAATTGGATTGAGTTCATAATGGAAGAATTACTTAGGTATTATTGCAAGCTGTATTACATATTCATCGACTTGCTGAATGTGCATGGATTTGTCAGGCATTCTCCACTCCCTGCTCCTCATTTCCATCCAGTGCAGATGCAGTGAAGGGATAACCAAGTTAAAAGCTGTCTAAATTAAGGAGTGATTAAGACAAGTTTGGGTGGATGCTGAATGTTAATCTCACAGGCCACATTCTTCTGCAATGCAAGAGGGTGCCACTTACACTGGTAGCTCTCTGCCTTCAGCAGTGCATCGTGATGAGACTAACATATGAGAGACTGTAGTCCTTGAAGCTTAACTGAGTTGTGTGTTGGTTTTTTTTTTTTTCCTTGTTAATAGTATTTCTGCTGGTATTGATTTCTAATGGTAGCTGGGAGCTTTATTCCCTTTGAGATTCTTGTAAAATCCCTGCAATTAGAGATACAAAATTGCACTGACCAGAAAAGCTGTATTAATTGGTAACTCAATATAGTTTGACCCAGATCATCTGCCTGGATGGTCCCCTGCCATCACTGGGCCTCTGAGTCCTGCCTGCAACAAGCTCACTGAGCAGCTCAAATTATACTCTGAAAAGTCTTTGCAGTAAGAGTTCTTGTATTTATTTTGTTAAAATAACAAAGATGAGTGAATCAGTGTGCAAATTGCTAAGCTCCAGAGCAGGTACAGCTTGCTGAACAACCTTGTGATGTCAAACATATTTTCAGACTTATAGAATAAATACTGTACTGTAGCACAAATATTGGTGTGAATCTTTATTGCAAATGACCTGCACAACTGACTGGATTATAGAATTACTTGATAAAGTACCTTGTCCTCTGATATTCTCTTAATATTGACACCACAAGCCTTTTTGATATAATTACATAAACAAATATATATGAATGCCCTCTATTTTTTTAACACATCCACATACAGAATCTCTAGGACTTAACATATAGTCTGTCTCATGGAATCTCTATTGCAGTAGATGCTATCTTGACAGGATTCTTAGGTAAAATTCAGCAAAGAAATTTAAGTCTTGAGTCATGACAGAAGTGAGGATTAGAAAATGGATCTCCTGAAACTGAGTTTCAGTTGTCAGTGAGTCTGTCTTACGGGTTGCTTTTCATGGTAAATGTGCTGGATTATTTTGATTTTTATTCCTTGATGCAGAAGAGTTGTGGTTTTCAGGAACCTGGATCTAATGTTGAAGCAGGGATACTACTGCCTTCAGTTCTTATTTTAAGTGAGAAGGTAACAATCTTCTGTGATCAGATATGAAGCACAGAATCAGTATCCTTAAAAAGAGAGAAACAGAGAAAAGGATCATTGCAAAGGACATTTGGAAAATGTTTCAAATTTTTCTGAGCTGATTCTATTTTTTAAAAATTTCATCAAATTTTAGGTCTACTTTTCATGAATTTTCTTTTCCACTGCCATTCCTTGTCTGTCTTGTGTATATTTAGAACTCAGCTGAATAGCTGATTTTGTTTCTTCAGATGCTGTTATCCACATTTTGCGTAACTGAGATGTTCTGTTTTCAGAATACATCTGAAATGGCCTAAATTATATGTCCCATAACTGCTTTCACAGCATTGTTGAAAGCTGCTGTTCTTTTTCATGGATCTTTGAATGTTTAAACATTATACTTAGAGTAAATGTCTGAGACTTTTGTTTCTGATTTTTCAGTTTGTTTCACTTTTATAAGTTGCTAAGAACTTTTTTGGAAAGAGCTTTGTGAAAATAGAACAGTATTTACTTCTACAATAAAAAATGGCAATTTTAAATCATAATCTTTAAGTGCTTGTTTTGAAAAAAAATTGGTTTTACATACTGAAAAAATTAGTTTTCTTTTTTCTGTTGCTGATATTGAAATGCTTTTCTTTCTGAAAGTAAGACTGGCTTAAGTAGAGAAAGATTAATTTCTTCAAAGTACTTAAGACCTGTCCTGAGCTAAAGGGGCTATTTTTATCACATATCGGTTCTGTCAATGTTTAAAAGATGCTAAAAAGGGAAATTTCTATACTTTTTTTATGGGAGTTTTAGTTCATTTTTGAAAATTTGACATTTGTCTAGGAAGAATTGGAAGAAAAGATATTTTCACATTCTTCTTGAGTTTTGAGGTATTAATGAGTTTGATCATTACAGAAACAAAGTCAGTCCTCCTTGTAACATAATTTTAATTTAAAACCCTCTGAGCCATCTAGTCCTTCTGTGTACCTATTCATTATTAGTGGTAATTGCATGAAAAGGAAGTTGTTTGTCTGCTCCTGCTGCTTATTCTCCATCAGAACACATAATCCTTTGTTTTTGGACAGCAAAATTAGCAGCTTTGGAGATCATAATTATTTCATACCTGGGGCTTGGAAGAAACCTGGGGGAGAGATACTCTTAAGCCTTGTCTGAAAATACTGAGTTTACTTAAAGTTACTTTTCAAAGTTTCAGTTTTTGAGATATGAGTGCATCTGTAAAATGCTCAGTCCCTGCATACGTGTGTAGATGGATTACTGAAATATGTGCACGAAACTGTGCTGATCTCTTCACAGTACACAAAGAAAAGCACAACAATAGCAAAAAGAAATCCTAAATAATGACACAAGCTTTAACACAAAAGTAAAGACCCAAACAGCACTTTATCTTACAATAGTTCTCTTAACTGACTGACAGAAAACAGATTTGATATTCCTGTGTACCTTACCAAATTTACATGAGCTAGCTTGACTGAGAAGCCTGGAAAAGAAAGAGCCAAACCTACAGTTACTTGGAGACCAAGTAGTGGTAGTTTTTTCTTCCCCTCTGATAACTTCTTGGAAAGAGGTGTTGATCCCATATCCTTGCTCTCATTTCTAGTGTAGAAAAATTTCCAGGGTATGCAAAACCATGATTTTTCTAATTCATTATCTGACACAATTTCAAACAAATGTACATGCTCCAAAAGACAGGTATTATACTTTCAAATGTATAACTTATCTAACTTATCTAAAGTGACAAGGATATAAAGCTTCACATGGATCTGTTCCAGTTCAGCCAGGGCACATTTTGGTACTCCTGTTCATACTGGCTGAGGATATGCACTCCAGCAGACAATGACAATTTTGGACCTGCAATAAATCATATCTTCTGTTTTACAAAATAATAATATATTTCAGTTAGTTACTTTATATACTTTGTATACAAATTTGTTAATTTTTATTCTCTGTATCAGCATAGACTGTGTGCTCAGGGACTAGAAATTGCTAAAATCAAAACCCAAAGAATTTTAGAACAAGAACTTTGTGTCTCAGTTTAATTTTCACATCTTGGATTTTGAAAAATATCTGGTGGCTTCAGTGCCAGGGATGAAATTTTATTTCTGTAGCTCAACCAATCTGTAAAAGAGCTATCTTGATTCTACTTTGATTTCTTCAGAAACATTGCCAGCTAAATTGAAGCTTTTTTATCAGTGAGAGAAATTTGACAAGAGCTCAGTTTTAAACTCTGAGCTGAGTTAGTGGCTGAGAGAGCAAAAGGTTCCTCCACTGAAGCTGAACATCCTTGCTGAAATGATTAATGTTAAATCTCAGAATACATTTTCTTAACAAACTCAGTTTAAAGTAGATGAACGTTAAAACATTAAAACAGCAACTAAGCATGTCAAAAGAAACACATTAACATCCATTTTATTTTGCAGAACCTATTTAATCTCAAGTAGGAAGGCAACTGGAAAGTGAGCAGTTTTTACTTTTAAAAGAACCTCAAACATTATTCGACCTGTGGAAGCATTTAGTAGCTGCAGTTGAAACAAGAATCCCTTGTATTACCAACAACACAAGACAAAGAGACACTGTACATTCTAAAGAGTTTTTCTAAACAAAAGGGATAATAAGCAGTGCTAGGGAAAGAAAGTAACAGCTTTGGTGGTATGAGCACACTCCATAACTTTCAGCATATGTAGTTTGATGTTTCTGAATAAAGTTTCATAATGATAAATATTCTGTGCACACCTGTACCATCTTTGTGTTCTCTCACTGTTCTTTCATATGCCAGTTGCAGCTCTTTATGCAGTTTCAGTTATTTCTTGGCTGGTCTGCTTTTTTTGTCATATATGACAATCCCCAAATACGCACACACTAAGCAGCTGTTGAGAAAATTACCTGATTTAGAGTCCAAGGCTCCAAAACAAGATGGAAAGATTTTTTTGGTAATAAAACCATCCATCATCCAACTCTGCAAACAGTGGAGCATGTCTGTTTATAGAAAAGCTGTCAGCATGGTGTTGCCTGGAAAGCAGATCTGTTGTGATCCTGTGCTCCTGAAATCTAGGTCTGGAGAACAGCTTTGCTTATTGACGTTGGTTAGTGTCCTGGGATATCTTTGTGAACATATTACTTGTGATAGATGTGTGCTAATGTCTTTACAAACAATTTCATGGATGGGGCTATGGGTGCTAACATCCTTGAAATGGATCATAATGTCTCTACCAGATTCAAGTAGCAGGTTTCTTACAGAGCACAGACAGACTGACTCCTGAAATAGACAAGTGGGTCCTCACAAGTCTGAGTTTCTGAACTTTGGGGGAAAATGGCATATATTTAAGAGGGAATATGGTAGTTCAGGAAGGCTGTACCTTCCTAGTGACTCAGGCAAAGGGTAAGGAAGAGAACAAAATGCGGCTGGGAATTTATAAAAGGAGGCTGTGAAATCTTGAGAGAGCCCCACAGGCATATGTCCCAGAGGACTCTATTCATAAAGCTGCAGGACTCCTCTGTCTCCTTTATGGGCACTGGCTTTCATAGCGTGATTTTCCACACACTTAGAAGGATAAACATAAAATGGAGTGAGACAAGCAGTGGGATATCACGCTCCCTCTGTTATTTCACAGAAAGATAGGGATGAGTATCATTTAGCCTTCTTCTTTGTTTTCTAAAATTTATTTACTATGAAAGAGATATATCAGTTTGCAACTTTTATTTAGCTAGTGACATGTCCTTCAGCAACCAAAGTCACTTTATACTTCAGCTTGGTCAAAGAAAAGCTTAATCCAAAAGTCAGCAGTGCTTTAAAGCAGAAATAGTGAAAACATGATAGTAAAATTAACCATGTTAGGTGTGTCATCCCTTCCGCTTGTGAGAAATAATGGCTCACTTTAAAATTTTAAAAGGTTTATTAAACCTTAAAAAAAAACAAACAAAGGACTGAATAAGGAAAAAAGTGACGCTAGGAGTTTGTGTTTGGCAGCCAAGTGCTCACTCACAAAATGGCTGCTTCCCCTCAGGCAACCCTGGTCCCTCCCACAGTCTGTCAGTCAACTTCTTCTTTGCCTTCCATTGGTGGAGACTGCTTTCTTGCAACTTGACTGGAGGCCAGGTGTTGTCACGCCATGCCCCCGAGTAACAACCTTTCCCCTACAGCCAAAGCAGTCTGATGACAACAACACAGAGGGGGCAGGAAAGGGGATTATGGGGGGAACACAGGATGTCCAAACAACAAACAATGACATCAATAAAACTTCTCTTAACATACACAAAATATTCATAACTTAATTGCAAGAGAAAAATCATCATATTACCCATCTATAACATACTAAAGTGCCTATAGGACTGCTACAGCCATTAATTTTAAAAAAATTAAATTAGAGGGGAGTCCAGTGCTGAGGAATACTGCTGCTGCAGGTAGTGAGGTTTGCAGGCTGCAGACTGAGGTGCAGATACAGCTCTGGGTGGGAGCGGGAGACAGGAGGCCATGAATTGCCAACCTTTTACATAAAAAAGGGCACAAGAAGGTGGAGCCAGCTAGGGGAATGACCCTGAGAGACACAGCAAACTGCCAACCTTTAGGGTAACAAAGGCAGTAAGAGCAGTGGTGCTGTGGTGCCGTCCAGTGGCAGGATGGAGGGCTTGGGAGAGCAAGACTTGTGTGCAGGTGGACTGTGAGGGCATAAAAGCCCAGGGGTCCTTCGTTGCGGCTCAGTCCTTGAACGCACCAGCTCAGGCTGCTCCTGCGGCTCTGTGCTGGGACAAAGTGGCTCTGTGGAATGAGACATGGGGGACTCTGCTGCAGGAAAGCTGGGGGAGGGCCGGTGAGTGACCCTGGTGTGACCGTGTGGGCCAAGGGGGCACCCTTGGAGCCACAGCTGCCAAGGGCCTTTTGCACCTCTCTTCAGTCAGAAATGTCACCTGGAAACTGCAGTCTTGTAAAAACTGCTTGAGGCCTAGTCACCCTAAGTGCGTCTGCTGGTCTTCCATGGGGTTGGCTTCACCTTTTTCCGACTAGAATGTGTTTCAAAGAAATAGACTTTATATTCTTGTTGTATATTCTGCAGGGGAAAAATTCCCAAACCCATAAGGATATTTTCCCCGTCTCTTAATTAAAAAATAATATTAAATACAAAATTATTTAAAGGCATCTGACTTAAAGTGAGAAAAAACCCCAACTATCTCATGGAATGTTGTAACATTCTGCTGGTCTTGTTTCACATAAATCCATATATTTTTAGTTGGGGCCTTTACTTAAGTGTTGCAGCATTTCCTGAAACGTGATCTTTCCTTCCCCTGATGTTGCTCAGAATATCTCTGAGGAACAGCAGGCTGTTTACTAAACACCTTTTAAAGATGAATGGTTGAATAACTGGTTTTCTGTTCGTTCTGGAAATAGACTTCTCTAGGGAAAGGTGGGTTTTAGATTTCAATTTTGTTTTGCATCTCAGCAGAGGAAGCCTTACATAGATACAGTTTTTAACAAGATGGGCCCTCATTGTTGGCCAAAATTTCTCAAGACAGTTTAAAATTTTGGAAGAATGGTGTAGCCTGTTTGAACGTGACCATTCAGTGAAGCTGCGAAACGGGGTACTGAATATAAAAATGTCATTTAGGCTTGGAATTTCTGAAGAAAAGCAGATGATGGTGCTTGTTGATGAACTAAAAACATCTAATGTAGTGCAAATACTGAACAAAGGCAGAAAGGACTTAGTGGGATAGTCCATTGAAAAAGTTGCCTTACCGTGGTGCAGGCAGCACCTTTAGCTGCTCCTGTGCAGTGAAAATGAATGTTGTAGGGAACTGAAAATGATTCACTAAACAAATGTGTTCAGACTGTGGAAGAATGCCACTTTTCCTTTCTGGTTTACACTGTGTAAGAATTATTATACTTTTGCTACTATTAATGCTCATACAGCCCACTGTATAATAATTAATATAGTATATCTTACAGAGATGGTGTCTGTCTTAGAGGGGAACTGTCAATTCCTTATATTGGGAGCTAATATTGTAAAGGACTCATATTAGTGTTGTATTACTGACTAATGGTTATTTTGGACAATTAGCCTTATATAATGCCTCTGTCAAATACATATGAAAATCATAAATATGACTTTGAATATTCATCAAAAGTATATTCAAACTTTTTTGAAAAAACATCTCATAAAGGTGCTTACTATGAAATATGATGATAAAATAATAAAATTCAATGTCTAAGATGGGAATAGAAATCTTGAAGTAGCCTCAATCACAAATATAAACTTTCTTTCTTGCACTCCAAGTGAATAATGCCCTCTACTGATTGTGGGGAGGAAAACGGCTGAAATTCTGGAAAAACATAACTGATACAAAACTGTTAATAAGATAAACTGGAGTAATTCTTCTGATGCTTATTGACATATCTAAGGCTCTGTCTGTGACTTGTTCGCTTGCTGGAGATTGTATACATAATGTGATGAAATATGTTTGAGAAGATACTTGCAGCGTCTCCATGGGTACCTGTATTTATGTAAATTAAGCCCTTGAATAATCTCAAAGATGCTGATATCAATGCCTTTTTCAGACTAGGTGGTGGCTGGTAGGTTTTTCACATCCATTGATACGATCCTAAAACTGAATGACCTCTGGTGAGAGTGGAAATTCTGTTGAAATTTACAGATAAAAAAAAGAACAGTATTATTTCTGTATTGCTCAGTACCTCCCAAGGAGTTTGTGCTTTCCTAAAGTGCTTTCATAAAAAAAAGGAAAGATTTGGCAAGAGCAGCCTGAATGGGAGTTTATGATGTGGGTGTCTCTAAGGACTATTGCCTGATGACAGTGAAAATACCAAATATTTTCTTCTAATCATTTCAGTATTGTTTAGACCCATCACTGCATAAATCGCTGCAGTAATTTGTAATGCTGATTAATGTGTGTGTGTGTGTGTTCCTTGATTTGCCCAACTTGGGGCTTTCATAATACATTATTCTTCAGCTATTTACTTCCCAGCACTTTCTGTGCCTGGAGGCAACTGAAGACAACATTCCTGAACTGGTAACTGCAGTCTTGCAGACTGGAATTCAGAGGTGGCTAATGTGGCCTTGTGTAACTTCCTTCAGAATTCTGGAGCATAAAAATTATTATATCATCTGAGCAGCAAATTTTGTAAAAATTGAGAAAATACAATGTCTGTTTGCAAAGATCTTGTTTTACCACTCTCACTCTCCTGCTAAACTCTTAACATGGAAGCCTGTTCTGAGTCAGATATTGAGTCAAGACATTCAGTGAAGCTCTGGTGACTACTGTATTTTGGTTTTTGGTTGATAAAGACTTGAGAATTTTCCTTTTTCTAAAGATACAAATGTCCAGAATGACAACTAGAATGAATGAGGAATGCAAAGGAAAAAAAAGTTAATGTGCTTTAGTCTTATATCTCAAAGGAAAACACTCTAGGAAATCTTTCCTCTACTTAAATCCACATTTATATTCTTACTGTGTTTCTATTTTAATAGTAAGGCATAAAACTAAATGGATATTTTATGGATATTTGCATCAAACAAGTGTTGTACTTAGGCTGAATATGGTTTTTCTGTTTTGTAACAAATGTTTTGTACTGCAGATATTTTAAAGACTGGACTACATCGTGAATCGCCATTTCATTCCAAATTGTTGCATACTGCCAGGGGAAAGGATGTGGGAGAGTGGATGGAAGAGATGTGGGGGGGATTGCCTTGGTGTGAAACTGGAATAGCAAGTCCCTCACTTCTTGCTTCTGCTGCGTTTTCCTACACCAAGTGTGGGACAGCATGTCAGCAGCCCTTGCAGAAGGAATTGTTTGCTTCTAGCTTGCATTAAATTCGGGACATCCCATGTAGACTGGAAAACTCATTAAATAATAACTGCAGTTTCATTAAGCAGTTAGATTTTTCATCTGAAATGCAGCACATGATTCAAACCTGATACCTACTGATTATAGATGGAAGGTAAATATTTAAACATTGATGCCCTGACTGTTATCTCAGTATTAAAAACCAGTACACCACATCAAGCAAGGAGAAGTGATGCATTGAACTACTGGGAGGTTTTCAGAGGTGAAATATGTTAACTTAAAAATTGGGAGGGACACTAGGGAGAAAAGCCATAATACTTCTTAGTGCTAATGGCTTTAGGTGAGTATTGTATTTACTGAACAGACAGAATGACACCTGCCTAGTTTGCTGTTGCCTAGCCATGTTTTTTCTGTTCATCTGTTTTTGGACTTCTTTAATGGTGGGAAGCTTTCAATCTGCCTTTGAGAAAATTAGTCAATATTAGAGCTCTGTGTAGGCTGCATGTTAATAATAAATTGCATTTTTAAAAGTCAAAAGTTTGAGAAACATAGAGTAATTCGATATGCTGCCTGGGGTACCAAAGCCCAGTTCTTTGGTATTTTGGTTGGCTTTTTCTTTGTTTTTTTTTTTGTTTCCTTTTGTTAGTTTTTTTTAAAGGAAATAAATACTTTTTTCTGAGGAAATAATTAAGTTTTTTAACTAAGTGCATGTGAGTATGCTATTTTAGGAGAACTTAAGCAAAAAATGAAACTATTTTTAAAAGAAATTAATTGATACTGGGTACCACTACTTAAACCCTAGTCTACTTTATCTCTTGTCCAGGGGATTTAACAATTAATTATGGACAAATTAATTTTCTTGTCATTTCACATATTCTTTTTAACTGCCACTAGTGTATGATTACCAGATATATCAAAAAGACTTACTATATATATATATAATGACACAAAAAGATGGAGTCTGGAGTTGGAAAAAAAGGTATACTTAATATTAGCACTGTGTTTTTCCTTGATGTTACAAAAAGAAACACAGTGTCTTACGATACTCAGTGTTAAAAAAAATGCTGAAAAGAGAAAGAAGGAGTTATTAATAAAGTTATGAGAGCAAGATTGTTTAAAATTAGTCTATGCTACAATATCTACCAAGGGTATTATTAATGAGAGTGTATTCTGTAGTATGCCAATATAATTTATACTAAAATATTATAGTAGTTAAGATGCTGTAAGCATCTTGAAATTCAATACCTGAATTTATTGCCAGAAGTAAAATGAAATTTAAAGGATCTATGCTGATACTAGAGTCTCCATAAATGAGAAAATAGAAATTCTTTTCATATTGCAGACCCGCCCATTTTATTATTCACATACTCCCTTTGAGATGCACATGCGCTGTCACAGAATCTCAGGCTGGCTGTACTTCTAAGTAGGAGCAGTGGGCAATAGTCAGTGGACTTCACAGGATCTGGTAATCCCTCTGTGACGTCTCTGATTTGAGCTCCCAGTATGCAGCACACATGTCTAGAGAGTCAGGGCAGGGAAAGGGTGCCCTTGCAGCTCTCAGAGGAGAGGTGCCAGCTGCTGTCACCTGCTGCCTTTGCTCCGTTGTGCTGTTGTCACACAGGGAACCTTAAGCAGCTCCAGCATCCCCATGATCTCTTCTTGTGTGCTTCCTTTTCCTCTAAGAATGGAAAACCATGTTTATTTTAGTAGAGATGCAGAGAAGAGAAAAAATTTCTTAGTCTAGAGGATTATTAAAGTACTGGAGATCTTTCAAGGCAAAGTTCAATTTTAATACAATGACCAAAGCCTTTCATTCTAACTTGACTACCTTTCCCTTGCCTGAGTGGAGGACAGAGGCTGCTGCTAAACCAGTTCTTCAAATGATTTCTTATTGCTGGGAATTTTTGCTAGTGTGTAAATCATCAAAAGACTAAAGGAAGGAAGGAGACAGAGGGAGAAAATCACTGGACAGAAGCCAGTATTGCCAATATCTTTGGGAATCTCTAGTTATTCTGCTGCTTTTCTGGATCAGAATGACTACGTATCTCTAACCAATTGCATAACATCTTAAACTGTTGCTTGAACCACCATTCTTAGAGAAAAAACAGTTCAGCTGAGAAATATCTTTTAATATCCAAACAAATCCATGTAGTTATCTGGATACAAATAGACAGCACAAGAGAATTACCACTTGAAATCTTTGAGACCATGTCAGACAGCTCTTTCAACCTCCCTTTTATACTGCAACCACTTGTATTCATGCTCACCTTATAAAAATTCTGCTTTTCTATAGCACATGACTGAGAACTCCAAGTTGCTTTAAAACACTTTTTCTATTATAAAAAAAAAAATCTAGAAAATAATCCTGGACTTGTAGCGCTGATATTCAGCATCATTATTTTCCTCACTTCTACAGTTTACCCAGTACCAAGTCTGAGATGTTTTTGCAGCATGTTGTTAAAAGCTGTGGCAGAATTTGGCACATATGGTATAGCCTTTCTGGATGTATTTTGTACACCTCTTTTGATTCTCACTAGTACTGTTTAAAACGGTAGAACGTTGTATTAACCTACTTCATCACATTCAGACATCAATTTGTTCATTTGAAAACGAATTCTTATATATTTGTGCTTTCCTTCCATGGTACAATGAATCAATGGATTTTTTTTCTGGGATCAGCAGTTTCAGGAGAGTTATAATGAGCAACCTAGAAAGAACAAATTTGTGCATTGCTATGGCTTAGTCATAGGCATCAAAGGCCTAGCGTGACAAAAAGAAAGGACATTTCTTAAACTGAAAACACATAATAAATGTAATTCATTAGAGTTGTGGAGGGAGTCAGAATTCATCTTATATAGGAGCACTGAGTGTTTATAAATTAATGCATTTATCATTGCTGTGTTGTTTTGGTGTTTGGATCCAAATGATTGCTTGAAATAATAGTGCCTTACAGAGGTTTGGTTCAAATTGTAGAACATACTTATTTCTTATGCAGTTGTACACAAGGAGACCTCCACAGGAGCTTGAGTGTTCTGAGGACTGAGTAAAATCCTCAACAAAAACCTTTTAAAGTATCGGTCTATGACAGATACACTTAACTCACAGCAATAACAACTCAAAGCCAAGAGTCCAACAAAAGTGCAAGTCAGACTAAAAATATGAAACATATTATACATATCTGCAAAAACAGAGGAGGTAGTGCTGTAGAGCAGAAGTACAGTGGAGATACGCCTTTTTTTCTAAGGGACATCACAGAAGATCTGGCAATTTAGATAAGCTTTTCACAGATTGCAGTGACTCCACAGGGCATTGAAGTGCTGATAGCCATGATTTACCCTACAAAGCTTGTTTGCTACATTTTCAGAAGCTCTGTATATCTAAAATTTTACTTTTCATCCATACACTTACAGAAATAGTATCAACATTATTTTTCTGGTCATAAAAAATATATGAATGTGAACCTGTGAAAAAAATTGCTCACACGAGCAATTGTAAAACATTTTAGCATGTACTGGTAAGTTCATCAGTGCATGTTATTTTGTGGTGTAAGACTTGCAAGCACCTTCTACCTGTTCATGACAATGCCACATTTTGAAAAATATTGTAGTCATAAAGAGCCTTCCATTTTTAAGAGCAATTTGATGAAATATTTTATTGCTAACAATAGTTTATCTGAGGTACAGATTCTGATATTTTGATTACAGCATTTTCTGTGTATTACAGAAAGGTCAAATATTTGCAGTTGTCAGAAGGACAATGTATCTATAAATGCTTACTTTTTGTCATTTTTACTGTTCCTAATAATTTAACAACAAAAAACTTCTAAAAATTTTCAATGGCAAACCAAGAAGCAATGGTCACAGCTTTTATCTGTCGCTCAAAAAAAGACATAAGTATTAAGATGAATCTTAATGGGCTGCCTCCCCTAATTTTAAAGTATAAGAAGTCTTCTTTCTGGCATAATAGTGCACAAGAATGTTATGAATAGCTTTTAAATTTATTAACAATTCTGCAAGGTAAAAGTTCTTTGGTTTTAATTCTATGTGAAATAAACTTCTCTGAAATAAACAGCAAATTAAAACCTTAAAAAACCTTAAAACAGATTAAATGTCCCTTTTTTGATCTCTAGTAAAATAACTTCAGCTTAGAATATACAAAAATCATGCTAGTCATGAGTGATGCACTGTGTGTCCAAATTCTCTTTGGCAAAATCTATCCAGCAACTTAAACACAGTGGACACATTGGTGAGGTCATATCTATATTCTTTCCTGAAATACTGTATGTAGACTATGTTATAGTAGATAACCCTTGTCTAGAAGAAAACTGCTGGTGTCAGTTTCATCCTTTCTTTTTGTATTTTTAATGAATTCTTTGATACCTACTTTTACCTTTTTTGGGGACACTTAGCTGTCCTTACCTATTCTTCTAATCCCTGAAAAGTTGAAAGCACTTACAATATAACAGTCTGTGACAACCATATATCTTTGAGTAAAACTAAAGATTTCCAGATTTCTTTGTAAAAATGGTAGTTTTGTGAGAGCTTCTTGAAGAAGTGTTATTTTTTTGGATGCATTCCAGTTTCTCTGAACATGACTCCCCACTGTCTTTTATACTTGCAAGAAAAAGTGTTGTTGATTTCAAGTCCTGTTTCAAGGTCAACTTCCCATTCAGAAAGATTAGAAGTAGTGTTACTCATTTTGTGGGTCATGAAGGGTATGTGAGATAATACAGGCTCTTTTTAAAGATACACAATCTTCTTACATGTGTTTGGTTTACCTGGAGTCCCTCTGAGTGACACTCTTTCTTGACACAAAGCAATTCAAATTTTTTGTTATTATAAGCATCTGAATAATTTCTATTGATACTAAAGCACTAGTATTTCATACCTGGTCAACTTAGGAAATAAGAATGTGATTTTTGGATCTAAATGACTTTTGGAAATACTTGAAAGTGACATTAGATAGATATTTGAACCTTCTGAAGTTTTCTAAGTCATGGCCTTCTGTGTTTTTTTGTAGATTTGGCCTTTTTAACTACTTCTTAGATCCATTAATTTGACACTATGCTTCAGTTCTGCACCCAAAGAATTGTATGTACTCTAACATTTAAGGACACACACCCCTCCCCAAACTCCCCAAAATCCCCCAAACTATTATTTGGGACTGTATAAATAAAATAAATAGTAGCAGTTATGCCAAGTAAATAAATGATTTATGTTTCTCTGACCATTTGCCATTTGATAACCAACATAGTGGAACCTGAATGTATATTGCTATCACTATCCAATATAAAATTCAATATAAAATAGAAGACTTTCCACAACTGTTAACTATGAACACAACAATGTTTATTATTATTACATATGCTGCTTCGTGCAGATGTTATGTGTAATATTCCATGTCAGTGGGCTGGGAAATTGCATTAATCTGCCTCATATTTAGAGAACCTCCATGTGTATGTATCCTCTGTTGATAATTCATCCTAACTTCCTTCCTTTGCTTAATACATAAGGCTGGAATCTCATCATAATTTTTATCTAGAGCACCAGGTCTCTAACTTTAACTCTGGATGTTTCATATTCAAATATAGGCTGGAGTAGAAGCTGTTACATTAAAAAATAGTTAATCCAGTATGCCATCAGCTATGGATTCCTTATATTTGAACAAGCTTCTTTTTTATCAGTATACACAAAAAGCTCAGAAAATTTCCTCTTGAATAAGAGTTGGCTGAAACAAATCTTCAGTTTTAGCCTACTGTTGTGATTTTTTGAAATAATCTTACCAAAATACAGTAATTATTTTTTCAATGCTTATGAGAACATTTACCCTAATGAGGGGTCCCTTGTATGACATATCAATTTCTGTGCCTGATTTTGCATACCTGACCTTCTAAGAAGTACCAGGAAGTATTTGGCTATTATGAAGTAAAATAAGTTAGACATAAGCAGTAGCTCCTATTATTTGCAGACCAATGGACTGAAATAAAATAAAAATCAGTGTCTGAAAAAGGCTGTAGAAGAGGGCAACAATTCATAAGGAAACTTATTTAATTACTGTATTTCACTAGTGAAACATTGTCAGCCACAGCAATTCCACTTAGCAGGAAACTGAAATGGAATATTTACCATGACAGAACCTGACGTGAGGGCCTGGATATTTGCAAAGTAATGAGTGGTAAATCTAAAAAGCAGAAAAACAAAAAAGAGGATCCATAACTGCTTTATAATCATCAAAATTTGTCAGGAATGGCAAGCAGAAATGTTATTGCCTGCCAATGTTGCCCTTTCACATGAGTTTAAATTACAAGAACACAAAGTATAGAGAAAAGTAGTCTTATATGTGTTCACAGATAAGTTCTTTTAGTATTACTCGTTTATTTGTCGGCAGAAAGGAATTTGTAATTCTTTTACATTTTACTAAGTTTTTTACAAAACCAAGTGAAGAAAAAAAACCCTGCAACTAAAATGCCCAAACTTTAAGAGGCCTCTGTAAAAATTCTTTCACTTTGCAGAGGCAATTAGAACAGGTTGTTGAATACTGTGTAATAAGCACTTTGGGCAAGAAGCAAATGTTGAATATAATTTTAATGTAGCTTCCAAGTCTCATCTAACTATGGTAGCAATAGTAAGAAAATACTGTAGTTGCAGTTATTTTTGGCAGTCCAGAGTGCTATCCCCTCAGCTGGGGTTTTAATGGAAAAGCTTAACAGAAATGTGGGTGTAACCAGAAACCTATTGCCTTTATTTGAAACATACCTCTGTTTCAAGGATTTGACCCACCAGTGCATACCTATTCTGACTGACACAGTTAGAAATGGACTCTGAATATTTTGCCCTCCAGACTGCTTTTATGTCCTTGCAGACTTGAATAACCATGCCTGGAAAGTTTCAGGAAAACTTTGCAGTGAATGTGTGTTGTGGTACATGTGTACCCCATGACAATGTGCTTTCTTGTCAGTATGTTACACAATTATTAGTGATGTTAAAACTAGGTCACAGTATCTTAGAAACACTAATATTGAAAAAGACCCTTAAAATCATTGACTCCAATCATTAGCCTAACAACACTACCAACTTCACCACTAAACCATGTCCCTATATACCTAGAGACCAAAGATACACAACTTTTAAGTAACTCCAGGGATGGTAAGCCACTTCCCTGGGCAGCCTGTTCCAACATTTTGACCACCCTTTTGGTGGAGAAATTTTCCCTTATATTCAGTCTATCTAATCTATCTAATGTTTTCCTTAAAAGTACATGTAATGGTTCTGTGGATGCTTAAGTCACAGGGATCACACCTATATCTGTCCAATTTCCAAGTCTATAAACACTTCACCTGAAAGATCTGGTAGCCCTTATGCAAGTAGCTCCTGGGACTCATAAATAAAATCCTTTTAGAGGAATGGTTAAATTGATTATTAAATATTAAATGTCTACCTGCAGTACGGACTCTTAAGTGCCTCAGGGCTTTGAAAGAATTAAAATTGGTTCTCTCTGAATAGTCATGTTACTTACCAGGATTTTAGATAGTTTTTCATCAGCCCTGTTGATGGCTCAGTGGGTGGCCTTAGGGTATGAGAGACACCTAGTGTT
Source organism: Poecile atricapillus (assembly GCF_030490865.1). Classification (NCBI taxonomy): domain Eukaryota; kingdom Metazoa; phylum Chordata; class Aves; order Passeriformes; family Paridae; genus Poecile; species Poecile atricapillus. The sequence goes on along the minus strand of NC_081249.1, from coordinate 138,647,952 downwards.
AAGATGCAATGAAATTCCACCAATTATTTGTGAAAATCACTCTCTGGCTTCCTGTAGTAGCTGGTGATTGTTTGACATTTTGAAACTGCTAAGTAAACTATAACACATTTAATCATAACATATCTCTTTTTCATTACGAGACCATATTTAATCTGACTTTCTATCACATGTATTTAGGAATTCCTTGGATTACTTAGGGTAGATAACACTAAAATAATTAACATGATATAGAACTGTTCTTGCTGAGTGAAATCACATTTTGTACTTCAGAAATAAAGCATTAAAGCTAAATATGAAGTGCCTGGCACAACAATACAGAGAGTTTCTCTACAAAGTGACTGTGTCAATGACTTTTCCACAGGATTCTGGCACACAGAGCTGTCTTTCTCTCTCCTGGGTTAATTCTGGCCAAACTCAGCACAGCAGCACAATGTGTGGGCTTTCCAACCAATATGTAGATTCACTACAGGTAAGAGAATGTGCTTTGTCCTTCTATTTTCCCCTAATATTTAATAGAATAAAAAGAAGAAAAAAAAACAACTTGGGGAGATAATATCAATATTCACTCACAGAGAGAGATTCTATGAAAAATAATGAGAAGCAGTGTAAACTAGCATTAAACCTTTATGTGAGTTATGCACAGAAGATAATAGTTCTCTTGAATACTCCTGTGAAAAAAATAAAGTTGCAAGTTTCTATCTAAAATGTCCTTACTATTACAAGTACAGAATTACTGTGGCAAAGTTAAGCTATTTCATAAGTAAGCTATAAAAGTGGCAAGAGGTGTGAAATAATATAATTAAAAGTGATATTATAGACAGGTGAGCAGCAGAGGATGCTAAGTAGATAGACACACCACATTTTAGGATGCATACTTCAATAAAGATATTTTCAGTGCAACAAAAGGAGAAATAGGTAAGAAAAGAAAAAATAAAAAGGAAATATTTTGTTAGCTAGGGTATCAGTTTACATGATATGTTTTGAGAAATGGTGAATTTAGAATATGATACATTTTAGATAATTTGGTAAATTAAAAATGTTGAATAACGGAAAATCTAGCACTGAAAGGAAGTGCTTTGCATAAGCTAATTGCCTTTCTCATCTTTTGAGTATTTAGTTCTATTTAGTTTTTCACTTAAACTGGCTAGTTTGGACAGACTGATCATTTTCTATTTTTCCTTATCTGCTTTTAACTTTGACCATCTCTAAACTGTGTCAGTGGAAGCAACACCCAAAGAAATACTCTGTCCTTGGAGCTGTAATTTTATATTGTGAGTGATCAAATCAGAGCTGAGCTTTTCTACAGCTTTTTTGGATATAGCAGCTGGGTCTGCTTCTGTGTTTCATTTTAGACTGCTCACTGTGGATAGAAGAGAGTTCAAGGTGTGTGTGGATTTGCCATGCAAGGCAATGATTGCTGGGGCACTCATCTGCCACCAGGTAGATGCAAAACATGGTGTCTTCTCAGCAAGCAACTTTCTACTTATGGTCAGGAGCATGAAAAATTTAAAGTGTATTTCCCAGCAAATATATGATGGATTGGAAGATTATTATACTCTGAATACTTCCTAGTGACATGTATTTTTCCAGAAGCAAATATCTGTGTAGCAATTGTCTGCTGTCACTGGTTGCTAGTCTTGTCAGCTCTCCCACGCTAAGCAAGGTCAAAATAAATACTTAATTAGTATAAAGGTTTTCCCTCAAAGTTTCCTATGACAAATAGTATCAATGCAGAATGAACACTTGTACATTTTGACAGTCATGTTTTAGCTTGTGCTGGAACAGATGTTCCTTAGATGAAACATTCATGTCCTGTATACATATAATTTTGTGTACCTAGAATCCTGCAGGGCTGTTTGGAGCAATGGTACTTGTAAGTGGAGCTGGAATATTTTATATTATTATATATTATTATAGTGCAAATTTCTTTGATGAGTACTACATGTGAACTTAACACTGGTCACATTAAAGGAAACTTGGTTAACCACCAGAGAGGCCTCAGAGGACTTACCACAAAGTACAGATTTGATACTTCTAGCACATTCCTGACTGGTCTAAATTCAGTGGAAGTAATTCTAATTGCATACAAAACTCTGATAATCATCCTGTGTGATATAGTTGGTTTGTCTTATGTTTCACTTCTTGTTTATGTTTAGGAAGGTTTTGGTTTTTTTTTAATTTTGGTTCTTCTTAATCCATGCCTTTAAAAATACCAAAACCATGTTTGTTTTCAAAGACATACGCTTGAAGTGTTTGCTCTTCCAGAATGTACTTGGATTCTGGCAACCCCAAAGGTGAGCAGACAGAAAATCAGGCAGTTTGTTGTTTGCAGCCTTTCTGCATTTACTCAGTAATTCATCAAAACCAATCTGTTTTTGCAAAATGCTTCTGTTTGGCAAATGAGTGTTTTGTGACAAAAGCTCAGTTTAATCAGAAAAATCCTGTTTATTTCTATTCATTATATGGTAGGAGAGAGACAAATCAGATGTATTTCAGTCTACTAATCACAGAGCATGACTGAATGACTTTGAATCATGCCTCTTTCTCTTATGGCTGTGATTGATACCAAAATGAGAGCTATGAAACCTGCAGCCTGCATTGCAACTTTTTATACTGGAAGCTGTCAAACATGCATTTTCAAAATTGGCACTATGTACTTAACACCTCATGTGTGGAACACTGTCCTCTAAGCTAGTGCTGCTTGAGTGTGCTTTGAAGGCATCATTTTCAGGTCTCTTAAATTTCAGATGATTCCTCATTGTGGTTAAGTTGGTTGATAGCATGTGAAGTACACATGAAAAATAATACAATTGTTAAGGGAATTTTGGCTTGTTGGAACAGTATTTAAATATGATCTTAACTTGGAAGGAGTCAGGTATGCAGTTGGAGAGGGTTAAAGCTATATAAATCTTTTTTCTTGAATTATTGACTGAACACTGAATACTTCATGTTCAGTCAGAAAAGAAAACATCTAAATAGTGTACTAAACCTAACAAATGGGATAGGTTGGGATGTACACTTGTCCAGCTTGTGCAAAGACACTTGATAGGGCCTGAGGACAGCTTTGCACAATCACAGCTCTGAAAAACTTTCAGGTGAGCAGCGCAGAAGAAACAATAAACAAAAAAATTCCCTAGTGTAACTATATTTAAGAGTGAGAAAAGCAGTATATAGAGGAATAGCTCTGTGAAACTTGATAAATTACTGCAAATCAAGATGTCTGACAAGCATATCTTTTCCTTCAGTCGAAAGCGTACTTTTTAGTTTTATGCATTAAGAAACAATAAAAAGGAGTTTTTCCTCATAGTCTCTGATGCTGATATCTTGGTGTTTCCAATAGTAAGTTGAATTTGTGACTTTTTCCTTATCCTTGGCTTACTAGTGGATGAAAAATGAAAAAAAGTCAAAGAGAAAGGGGGAGAGAAATACCAGTTTGGTTTATTGTCTTTCTTTGCTTAGATCTGCAACTTTAATTTATTTCAGCTCTTGACTGAAGCATAAAAAATAGAGAAACAGAAGATGGTTTTAACTCAACAGCCCTCATTCTCTCTTATAGCATTGGCATTGGCTACCATCTATAATTTCTACTTTATGGTAAAGCAAATAGAGGTTGTGGTAGAAGGTAGTAAATGGTATTTTTCTTTTACCTGCTTTGGTTCTATTCCTGAGCTTGTATTCATTCCCATCTTCTAATTTTGCCACCAGAAAAGTTAAAAAAGTAAGTTTTAGGACTTTGCTGTGATAATAAATATATAGTGCTGGGGAATAGGGTTAGTCACCTAATATGCCTGTATCATCATGGAGTATTCTGAGCTGGACGGGACCCAAGAGGACACAAGAGAATCACCAAGTCCAACGCCATGCACAGGGTGCCCCAATAATCCCTCCATGTGCCTGAGAGCATTGTCCAAACACTTGGTGAACTCAGGCTTGGTGCTGTGACCTCTTCCCTGGGGAGCCTGTCCCAGTGCCCAGCCACCCTCTGGGTGAAGAACCTTTTCCTGATACTCAGCCTAAGCCTCCCCTGACTCAGCTTCATGCTGCTCCCTCAGGTCCTGTCTCTGGTCACCACAGAGATCAGTGCCTGCCCCTCCTCTTCCCCTCACAAGGAAATTGCAGACTTCACTGAGATCTCCCCTCCATCTGCTCTTCTCCAGGCTAAACAGAGCAAGTGTCAGCCACTCCTCATATGGCTTCCCTTCCAGATCCTACATCAAATTCATGGTCCTCCTTCTGAAGAGTACAGAAGGAGGTATGATCGATGAGAATTCAAGTGTATCTAATAAACATAGTGTTCAGCCATAAAATTAAGCGGCTATTTACTATTTTACTCTAGCTCCTCCTTTGAGACATACATAAACTTAATTTGTCTATGTTCTTCACTAAGAGAAACTTGAATGTGTAAAATAATGAGAAAGAAAAAATATAGTATGTTGACTTACAAATCTCTTACAGTTATGCAAAAAAATGCAGTTCACTGGCTGATCTGGGAATCCAGATGGAGAAAGTAATTTATTTTATATCCCATGAATGGGAAAGTTCATTAAACTTCAGGCTTCTTGGGAAACAGTTTAGTATTGATTGTGTTTAGGACCAGAGGGCAAAGAACCGGAAAGCTTGGCAACTGTTTTAAATTCTTGCACAAATTTGCCCTGTGACCCTGGAAAAATAAATTAATTTACATTCTATAGCTCAAATCAAGTAATTATTTTAAAGTCAGTCACTTACAGGAAAAGAAAAATAATTTAATTTCTTGATCCTTTGAGTTTAAGTACATCTGGGTAATGTGGACGAAAATTGCTTCTGCTGGCTTTTCTCTGTGAAAATAAATTGTATTTATCATAAGCTTAAACATGGACAGAAATATCAGTATAATACCTCAGACTTCAAACCATGGAAAGCATGCCATTGCTAGCTAACTGTTTTTTATTTGAGACTGAATACTCTGAATTTTTAAAAATCTTGATGTTAATCGGTTTCCTAAAACAGAATGCTAGTAAAGGTTTTCTGACATTTTCAGAAGTGACTATAGCTGACTTAACAAAATTTTGCTGCAACTAGACGCAACCTTTCTAAAATTTTGCAACCATGTTGTGGGTTAGAACTAGATGGTCATTAAGATCCCTTCCAAGTCAAGCCATTCTATGATTTTAGCTGTCACAAAAGTTTTCTGGAGCAGGTTTTGTCTTAACTGGGGTTTTGGGAGTTCTTTGTTTGTTTGTTTTTATTAGTTTGTTATTGACTCCTGAGGACAGTAAAACAACCTACTTATTCTTCTAGTGAAATAATTTTTAATAAATGACAAGTGTGTTCAGGGGAGATTACAAGCGGGGATATATTCATGCATTTTATTGATATATCTAGACTCCCATGAGCCCTAGCTTGTAGCATTGTGCAAGGTTTTGCAGGATATAGATAGTAAAACTTTGAAGAAAGGTTTTCTTGCTCTCCTCTGCTTACCCTTTTCACTATTTTATCCAATTTTGTGGTAGGTATCATCTCTACAAATCGAAGGGGACTTTCACTCTGTTCTGTTTCCAAATCTGCTCTAACAGTAAACAGGTAAGATCTACTGGTACTGCAACACAGAAAATTTGTTTTATTGAAGGACTTTATTAAAAAATGTCAAAACAAGGAATAAAAAACAGATCTTACAAAGTGATGGAAACCTAACTTTCATCTCAAAGTGACAGCCAACATCTTCACTGCTGATATTACCTAGGAAACAGTAGCAACCTTAGCTATACAGGAATTTTCTTCCTGTTTCTTAAGAAAAATGATGGAGAATGTATTCCAGATAAAATTTGAAATACCTAATCCATGAAACACACATCCAGGCATACTGTTGGGATTGCTGTATAGGAATGCTTATTATCCACTAGTGGTCATCACAGTTCTTCATACATAAATGTACATAGAATGTAGAGCAATTTTGCAATATGTAGCAAAGATATCTTCTGCCTTTAAACAGCTGGTAGGTGAACCATAAAAGCATCTTTAGATGATTTCTTTCATCTTTAGTCACATTCTACTGGAAAACAAGCTGCTGTTTATTTGATAAGGATTTCAGAGAGTGGAGAGTGTTGAAAGGGCAAAGAAAGCTATGTGGTTTTGGCATAGGTTTAAATACAGAAGCATGAAAACAGGTACCTCTGCTATTTATTGGTCAATAACAATAAATTAAGAAATGTGTAAAAAACAGATTACTTAGTCCCACTGAAGCTATTGCAGACTTTCTCCACTGATTTTAATGGAGCTGAGATTTCATCTGAAATGGTCAGCTTGAAAATCTTAAAATACTCTTATGTTAACTCAGTCTTCAAAAGAAAACTGTGTCACTGGTTCTTTTGTTAAACCTATCTCCTGGTACTCTTGTAACAAGTACTGCTAACCAATTAATATAAAAGCTCTTCTAGTATTCATCATTCCTTTAAACCTATGCACTGTGGAGTACATTCAGAAATGATGCCATGATAACATGTACATGATATCAAAAAGCACTAGTTAGTCCCCAAGCCAACTCCCAAGGCATAAACTGTAAGGGTTCAAGACATTCTAATTTTCATCCAAACTTTCCAGCTGAGGATTTTCTTCTATGAATTTGGAGGAATGTAATTGAGATTCAACATATTTGGAGCTGAGCAGCTGTAAACTGAGGTTATTCTTGTGTTCTGTCTTTAATAAAGCCTAGTTTGCCTTCAGTTTTTATGTGGAATTCGAGTTTTGGGAGCTCCAGGTAACCACTGTTTTCAATGAGAAAATTGCTAACTGCTACTCCAAGCTATGTTGTATTAATTTGCTTTTCTCTGACTATGAATCAAGCATTTACTTTATTTCAGAAATCTTAGTTGGTTCTCCTGTTTCAATTCTCTAGACAATATGATCAGTGCAATATTGTATGTCATATCCAGTAACATTCTCGAGGTGACTACAAAAACATCTCACATGTGTCCTCCAAAGTTTCTCTACATTTTGTTGCATATCTCAGTTGAAGATTTTTGCATATCTGCTTCATTCATTTGAACACTGTGGTATTGTTCCAGACTATGTTTGACTACATCTCAATCAAAAATAGTAAGTTTTCCATCATCTTAATCTGAAATAGTATAATTTATGGATATATCCACCAGAGCATATTCAGCTACAGGATTTCAATTTATTTCCTTTAACCTTAGATTTACAAGTCTTGCTGTAAATTTCATCAGCACATAATGGAAATGGCATAGCTTGAGATTACAGGTTGCTCTCCAATATTCCCTTTCGGTATTTGTCCATTAATTTCACATTTTACCTTATGATTTCACATATTGTGAATTCTTCAAAATATGAAGTAATAATGTAAGCTTCAATCAGTATGTTATGTGCTTTGAAACTGATGTTTGCTACTCAGATTATTCAAATTCTCATTTTGAATTGTCTTGAACAAGTACTGTTTTGTAGAAGCTAAATTCGCTTCTTGCAGACTCATGTGTCATTTAATTAACACTTATGATCAAAGCAAATCAAATTCACGGACATTCAGCTATATCTTTAAAATTAATAGTTCCATATTAATGTTCTATATCAGTACATTTTCCCAAGTTTTATACAAATTAATCTTTGAGTGCTATTTTTAAAAGTTCAAATCAAGTATTATCATTTGGTATGGTTTCAGAGCTGAATATTTGTTACTGTAGATTCAATTTCTATCCTTCATTTAAAAAAAAAGGGTAGAAGATCAGTAGCTGCTCCTCTGTTCAATTAGTTGTTCTTGGCTGTACATACTTTGACAAATAACTCTAAGTTATTTTGTCCTACATAGTTTTACAGGAAGCATTATGAGTTTTACTCTTCAAAATGTTCACTGTAATATTGAAATTTGCTTACAGCTCAGGTTTAAACTCTGCTTGCTCTGTGGACCAGATTCAATCCTAATTAAGGGGGTGTACTTCCAAGGGTTTACTGGCTTGGTTTGAAAGACAGGTGTTTGCTAAGGAAGGCAGAAGCTTCCCTTGAAATGGAAAATATAAACCCCCTCCCTCTGAATTATTACAATTTTTAAATTAAGGGACTGTCAGACAAAGATATGGAAATAAGAATAACAGTTCTTTACTAGGAAAATTAAAATAAAAATGCAGTATTACAAAACAACCACTGACAGAGTCAGAATACAACCTGACACCCTGTTGGTCAGGGTGTTGGTAGCAGTCTGATTAAACGGTGGCTGCAGTTGTCCTGGAGTGACAGATGTGGATCTGTTGAAGCAGTAACCCTGTAGAAGGGTGTAGTTTTCTTCTGGAGGTCCAGTGGTGGTGTAGATGGATCTGGTCTCTCTGGAATCCTGTGGAGAAAGGCTGCCTGTGGTGTTCCAGGTCTCAGATTATATCCAGGTAGGAATGCTTGGCTCCTCCCCTGGGTGGAGCATCTCCCAATGGGATGATGTAATTTTATCAGTCCTGCAGTGAGACTCAATGGCCCATTAACAGAAGATATCCCCTGGAGGGAGGATGGGTCATGGAAGAGATAAAGAACACTGCCACACCTGCTTTTAACAGATGGTAATAGAATGCATACTTTTGGTTAAATCTTGCATTGTAACCTAGGACATTTTCCGTACATAGTCCAAAATCAATATCTGTTCCATATTTGTGTATGACTTGACATTTTCAAAATCCATTTAATGTTTTTTAAATAAAAAAATAATTTAGTCTGTTCTATCATGTTTTACATTATCTATGTCTCACAGCAGAGAGTAATTCTTGCTTAAAGTGCAAATACTTGAATATTACTTATATGATTCTAGTGGGGATTTTGGGGATCTACTGAAATGTAACTTACAGTAACATCATTTTGCGAAACTATAATTATTTCAGTTTTAAACAGAATAATTTTAATTTTGTAATTTTGTAGTACTGAATTCAGCAACATAGCATTATTAATTGAAATTAAGATAATGCTCAGTAGTGAAGTATGAAATATCTGTCGGTCAGATTGCAATTAGCAGCTTCATTTTCTGTATTTTGTTCCAAATGTAAGTCAGTTTGCTTGCTGTATTTTCTTCTTTTTACATTAAATCTATTTTATCAGAATGCAGTCAGTTCTCTAGCCAAGACAAATTAATTCTGAGCTGAAAGTAGTATCAAAATTCATATTGCTAACTAATGAACTTTCATATATTCACATTGCATATGCCAATCAGAAGTAAAACCTATTCTTTTGCATTACACACATTTATGAAGAGATGTTTTAAACATTGCAGAAAAATTCTGAACTTTCATGACCTGTTTTTCATATTATATATTTGATATTAACTATAGAAATTCTGCTTAGGAAATTATATTGTACTTATACAGGTTAAAAAAATATGACAGGATCAAATTTGCACACCAAATTACACATCAATTGCACACCAAAGCAACTGGATCAGCATTTAGTGTATGTTACAGGATAGTTTTGTGCAAAATTTCAAGTACTATGAGGAGAATGTGTTTCAGTGCTTTAAAAAAGGTGTGTGTGTGGCAAACTGTATTTCAAAGTAGGGAACATTAACAGAAGAGAATTCCTTTTAGGCACATTCAGTGAAGAACAGGGATGGTGAATGTGGCTGACAGGTCACAGGAGGTAAATCCAACTCATAGCCCATGGCCCAAATGCAGCTCAGGTGGTCATTGATTAACATGGGAGAAAGTAGGGAAAACCCCTAAAACTTCATTCCTAATACCCACAGCTTAATAGTTCACTTCCCTTGTACATATAGTTGAATGAATTTAAATTTTCTAATAGAAATTGTTGCAAAAGAAAAATAAAATGGCAAAACAACAGCGCCACATATTAAAGTAGCCCAAATCACACATGAACACACACACACACACACACACACACAGAAGTATGATTCAGTAAAGTATTTCTGTGGCTGGAGCTGGTAGGATTGCTCCTTCGTTTTTTGAAAAAAAAACATTTTTCCACACTTTTCTCAGACTGCTGTATAAGCAGGAACTTAGAAAGAAATAATTTCATTACCAAGATAGTTGAGCTTACGCTTTGTAAAATTTCTCTGTTTTAACTGTCTTCTGAATTTATGAGATACCAAATGTGGTTAGGAAAGTAATTTGTAGTAATGCTATAGCCTTAATGCAAAGGAAGTAGTAAAACTTGAAATAATATCAGAGGTGGTAGATCAGTGTGACATTCTATAATGAGCTAAAAAAGCTATGAAGCATATGTGAATCACTAAAGTTAATTTCTTATTTACATTGAAATATTTGTATTTGGATACTTTAGAGCAGTGATATACCTTTAGCTGATATTTACCTGCTCCTTTTTAGTTCCATCGTTCCATCTAGCCCTCTCACAGGTTCTTTTAAGGCAAATGCCTTCAAAGATATTTCTACAATGTAAATTGATTACATAGGTAGAAGGTTGTTTAACGACATAATAATAGCTGTTTGATTGCTCTAGTAGAATATTTCTGTCTTAACTATTATACCACGAGATTAGTACTGTATAATCCTTTCTGGCAACATGATGAAAATCTGTAGGCCAGAGTAACCTCCTGAGATATTAAAGAAATTATGTGTTGGTGAGATGGGATGGGACCATCATGCTTTGAGATGATTTATTGCTCAAGTAGCCAGATAAGATATCAGTCTCAAGGTGTGTGATTTAGAGGAGCAACAAGTCAGCCATAGCTCAAGGAAGACACGAGTTTCTTCTTTGCACAGCAGTATGTAACATTTTAGCCCAATAGGCAGTTGACACAAAACTTGTTTTCACTCATTAACCTATCACCTTTGCTTAATTTTGCTGCACTGTGTCTGTCAGCCACTAAGCTGACAGGTCACGTACTCATGCACACCTTTGTTATAGTTTCTGGATCTCTAACCTACTCTGTAAGTCACACTATTATGGCTTAAACTTCAAACTCTTTTACCTAATATAATTTCCTGCCTACTTAAGACATATTCTTATTTATAACTATAGGGACATAAATTTGTAATTTCTCTACCCAATGTCCGTGTACTTTCATCACTACATCAATCCAAGCTCTTTCCAAGGCTGCCAATTGAACCCTTCAGCATCTGTAGAAGTTTCTCTTTTTCGGTTTCCAACAATGTGTTTTATCAGAAAAGGCACAGCAGTCTTCCTGTTCTTCAAGGGCAACAAATCCTAATTAACCCAGTCTTTTACCTGATAAAAATCTGGATGTGTTGTATACTAATACATCATTTTTCCAGTAGATTTGCTTTTATTTTAGATTGTGTACCTCATAAATTTTACAGTGAGCCTGAACAAATTCCCACAATTAATATAACAGTCAATAATGGTATGTACTTAAGTTTCAATAATACCCACAATTATAGACATGAACCTGAATTTCTTCATGTTTTATTTGCTGAAAAAAAAAACAACAAAAAAACCACATGAAGCTGGCCTTGTTCAGACAGTATCTGAGTCTTGCCTGAAATTAATGAATATAAGTTATAGGTTTGGTCAGGGTTCTACTCCAGACCTTAAATAAAAATGGAATAAAGCATCTGTAGAAGTTGGCGTTTGAAACCCAATCCTATTCTTTAAGAACATCCTCATAGCAGTACAAAATGTGAATACTCAGTTTTATATAATTTATTTTTCCTATGATAAGGAAAGTGTTAACATAATTAAGTTTATGTTAGCAAAATTAAAGTTCAGGGGGAATAGATACATGCCATTCAGTTATTTTTGTTACTGTTTTATTTTAGCAAGAATGTGAATCTTTCTCTTCTGGGAAACCTCACATACAATGCTTTGTTAGACAAATAACTCCCCTGTGGCATCTAGTAGCAATGATATTTAGGAACATGCAAACTTTGTTCAAAGATGAGCTACAGCTAGGACCTGCTCCTAATCAGCTGTTGTGCTAATTAGGAGTGCTAGCAGAAATTTAGGAGAAAGGAGACTGTATTAATTCCCACCAATTCTTCTGCCTTTTTATTCTCATAGGTGATATAAAAGAAAATACAGCAGTATTAATATTTCTAAAAGTACTTAATATCCAAAGACAGTTGCTTAATCAGCTCCTATTAACTTGTCTTTAAATTTGTATTTCTTCAATATTTCTGTGCACATTCTTTGAAATGACACAGAAACATGGTTAGAGAATAGATGTTACATTTTACATGGTTATTTGAGACAGATAAAATTCTGCCTGACCCCACCCTGTTTCATCTCTAACAGTGTCATCTCTAACAGTGCTTTCAACTAGAACCACATAAAATATCCTCACTAAATCTCACATGTTGCATAATGATGTGAGACTTACTGATATTTTTAAAAAAAATCAGTCTATATTCTTAACAGTTCACAGGCTCTGAATGAGGTTATGCAGGCACCAGATTTTGCTCCTGCTATTTAACTCACAGACCTGCCTTTCAGTATGTCTCAATGCTGTTATTTCCCTATGTGCCATCAGGGGACAGAAATGGCAAAGCATCTGCACAGTTACAGCATTGCCTTCCTTTATATAGTGACCTATAGTGAGGGGAAAATAAAACATGATTTTCTTTCTGTTATTTTGGGAATAACTTTTTGACCTGTGCCCATAATATTGATTAGAGGTAGAGGAGCAGTGAACTTCTAAACAAGCTATTGCCTGAACATGTCTAGCACATCTGAAATTCAGTTGTGCAAAATTCTCTTCAAGTCTTACTTCAAGATGATTTTTGTAAGAACTCTGTAAAATAAAAAGTCTTATAGTAATCAGTGGATCACAGATGATACCCCTTTAGCTGTAGGAGGTTATTATAGTTTCTTCCATAGGAAAAAAACCCAAACATTTGTTTGACATAAAAAATTGTCTGCCCAATCTTCTAATACTGGCAGAACCTCAGAGTTCAACAAACACAAGGAAACAAACAAACAAACAAACAAGTAAGGAAAGTAGAAAGTCATTTGCAGTAAGGAAAGGAATAGGTTTCTGTGATGTAGCAGAAGACGCTGAGATGTCAATTCCCTAAGAACTCATTCCCACAGTTCCATTTGTTGTCACCAACAAAGATATTGTCACGGTGCCAATACTGACCCATGAGGAGCAACACTCGTCACTGATCTCTGCTTGGACATTGAGTCCAAACTGGAGTGTGACCATCCAGCCAATTCCTAACTCACCAAGTGGTGCACCCATCCAATAGATCCATGTCTCTCCAGTTCAGAAACAAGGCTGCTTCTTCATTGGATGAAAGTGCACACGGGAAAAATGAAGCCTAGTAAAAGGCATTGTGCACAAAGTCATTCTGATGAATTATTCATAGAACTGATGATTCAATTAGGAGAACATTTTTCTTTCTCAGGTGTGAAATTCCATGCAAGTTGAAAGGGAGCCTTAAAAATAGTAATGGGTGCAATTATATTCAGAATATGTCAGATAATCATGTCATTTTTCAATAACAAATTAATTAGATAGTAATACTTTTCATATGCACACTCTAATTGCTTTCCTCTGAGGATCTCAGAATGATACAAAGAGCACCTAATTAGGCCTCTAAACAACCATTTGAGGAAATCATTGTCTTTCTCTACTCACTGTAAACTGAGGTACCAAGTGGTGAAATTACATTTCTGCTAAAACACATTGAGTTAGAGAAAAAATCGAAGTATAGATTTTTTTCTTTATGTTACAACAGAAGGTGTTTTCATTTATGGTGTTTATTTAAAAATAGGAAATCATGAGTGCTTATGTATTCAGTCCCTGTCACAAAACAGAAAATGCAACTCTTCTGTTAAAAAAAAAATAAAAAAGACTGTATTGAACCATGTATAAGAAAGATAACTTTTAAGCTTCAAGCAAACTTCCTAAACTGAGCGACCCTGAAATAATCACAGAGCATCAGTTTATTCTTAGCAGAAGTCACTAAGTACTTTCTCTCTTCTATAAAATGTATTCACCTAGTAATTTCTGATGACCATTTTATTATTTGCATGCAAAGAAATTACCATTATTTATGTGATCTTTTTCCTGTTGGCTTGTCATGTATCCAAATATTGATGACCTTGAAAGTACTGCTTGCTAATTTTAATAAGATGAAAATTAAATCAAAATTCAGCAGTATCTGTTGCAGAAGTGATGATCAAGTACATGATAGTCATATATCCTTTAATCATAAAAATGCTAATTATACAACACATATTATGTTTGCTTAATATTAATAATAACACTCAAGTGGTCAGTTTTAACTTACAGTTTCTCAAATATGTAGTAAATTACCCATTTGTACATTAATAAGGTAATCATCCAGTGATGCTAGAAACTGAAAGCTGGGTTCACAATCAGTGTTTTGCAGGATGACTAATTAAGACAGCTTATTTCCTAATTAACAGGGAAATTCTTCTTGGCTAATGTCCCCACCTGACATATTATTCTAACCTGATTTTTGTTAGTTTTTCTCAAAGATCAGCAGTCCTCAAAGGACTTTCATTTTGCTACTTTATATTTCTATTCTGTTATTCTTCTTTACCTGCATTTGACCTCTGGGACTGTTGCAGTATATATATATATATATATATATATATCTTAAATATAAGTCTTGATGAAAGAATCATAGGTTATACAAAAGAATTCTATTTTTTATAATAGATTTTTTTCCAATTAGTGGAATCTACTGAATGTCCTTATGAAGAGA